>NW_026057580.1:15170436-15300894 GCF_023721935.1 Panthera uncia
AAAAAAAAAAAAAAAAAAAAAAAAAAAAAAAAAAAAAAAAAAAAAAAGATTAAGAATCAGGAGTGTCTATATTAGTATAAAATCAAGTAAAATTCAGAGAAGAGAAATTATCAGAGACAGAGAAAGGCACTATAAGATGATAAAAGGTTAATCTACCCAGAAGACATAGCAACCGTACATGTATATGGACCAAAGAACAGAGCTGCAAACTATGTGGAGTGAGAACTGAAAGGAGAAATGGACAAATCCACGATTATAGTAGGAGATTTCAACATGCTTCGCTTAGCAACTAATAGAACAACTAGACAGAAAAGCAAGAAGAATATAGAAGAACTCAACACTATCAACCAACAGAATCTAATCAAAATCTATAGAGCACTCCACTCCAAAACAGTAGAATATACACTTTTCAGGTGCCCATAGAACATACACAAAGATAACCCATATCCTGAACAATAGGGAAAATCTCAAAAAATTCAGATAATTGAAATCATACAGAAAATGATCTCCAACTACAATGTCATCAAACTAGAAACCAATAACAGAAAAATTGCAAGAAAATCTCCAAACTTCTAGCAACCTAACGATACATCTTGAAATAATGCCTGGATCAAAGAGGGAGTTTTCAAGGGAATAAAAGAATACGTTAAACTGAATGAAAATTTGAAAAAATAACATATTGAAACTTATGGGACAAAGTGAAAGCAGTGCAGAGAGGGAATTTTATAACACTACATGAATACTTCAGAAAAGTGGCAGGGGGTACCTGGGTGACTCAGTTGGTTAAGCGTCTGACTTCAGCTCAGGTCACGATCTTGTAGTTTGTGAGTTGCAGCCCCACGTCTGGCTCTGTGCTGACAGCTCAGAGCCTGGGCCTGCTTCAGATTGTGTGTGTCCCTCTCTCTCTGCCTTTTCTCTGCTCACGTTGTCTCTATCTCTTTCTCAAAAATAAACAAACATTAAAAAAATAGAAAAGTGGAAAAATCACAAATCAATATTCTAAGCTCAAAAATCTAGGAAAAGAAGGGCAAAATAAACCAAAGCAATTGTAAGGGAAATAATAAAGATAAGAGCATAAGTCAATGGAACTAAAAACAGAAAAATAGTAACGTCAATGAAACAAACACCTGGTTCTTTGATAACATCAATAAAACTAACAAACCTGTAGCAAGACTGGTTTAAAAAATAAGAGAACACACAAATTACCAATACTAGGAATGAAACAGGGGATATCATTGGAGATATTAAAAGGATAATAAAGTAATGAATAATAATGTAACACTACAAACATTATACACGTAAAGCTGACAACTTAGGTGAAATGGACTATTTCTTAAAAACCACCACAACTCACCCAGTATGAAATAGACAATTTGAATAGCCCTATAAGTAAGGAGATTGAAGTTGTAATTTAGAAACTGCCCTCGCCCATAAAAAAAAAAAAAAAAAAAAAAAAATCTCCAGATCTAGATGATTTCACTGGAGAATTCTACAAAATGTTTAAAGAAGAATTAACATAATTCTACGCACTCTTTTCCAGGAAATAGAAGGGAGATGAACACTTCTAATTTGTTTAATAGAGACAGTATTGCACAGATTAAACACAGACAAATACACAGATAGACAAACACAAAATTAAAAAAAAAAACAAACTATAGACCAGTATGCCTCATGAATATAGACAAAAATCCTTAACAAAATATTAACAAGTAGAATTCAGCAAAATATAAAAGTAATTATATACCATGATCAAGTGAAGCTTATTCTGGGAATGCAAGACTAGTTTGATATTGGAAAATCAATCAGTGTAACCTACCATATTAACAAGTGAAGAGGAAATATCAAATGATCATATCAACTGATGCAAAAACCATATTAAACTTCAACATCTATTTGTGATATAAAAAAAAACTCTTAGAAAGCTATGGGGCACCTGGGTGGCTCAGTCGGTTAAGCAGCGGACTTCAGCTCAGGTCATGATCCTGTGGTTTGTGAGTCCGAGCCTCACATCCGGCTCTGTGCTGACAGCTCAGAGCCTGGAGCCTGCTTCAGATTTTGCGTCTCCCTCTCTCTCTGCCCCTTGCCTGCTCACGCTCTGTGTCTGTCTCTCAAAAATAAATAAACATTAAAAAAAAGTTTTTAAAAACCTCTCAGAAAACTAGAAATAAAGAGGAATTTCCTCAATTGATAAAGAACATCTACAAAATGCCTACAGCTAACATTAGGCTTAACAGGGAAAAACAGAGTACTTTCCTCCTAAGATTGGAAACAGGGCAAGTATATCCACTCTCATCACTCTTGCTCAGCGTGATGCTGGAAATTCTAGCCAATGCAAAAGGGCAATCAAGGAAATAAAATGTATATAGACCAGAAATTAAGAAATAAAATTGTCCCTATTTGCAGATAATATGATTGCCTGCATAGAAAATCCCAGAGAAACTAAAATGCACACACACACATACACGCATGCACGCGCGTGTTTGTACACACACACACACACACCAACTGTTTGAACTACCATGTACATTTAACAAATCTGCAGAATTCCCGTGTAAAGGCAATTATATTTCTGTATACTAGGAATTGCATTCCCAGGCATTTGTGTAAACCTATGTTCACACAAAAAGCGGTACATGAATGTTCAGAGCAGCTTTATTCATAATAGCCAAAAACTGGGGGGTACCTAGGTGGCTCAGTTGTTTAAGCATCCGGCTCTTAATTTTGGCTCAGGTCATGATCTCACAGTTCATGGGATCGACCCCACATTGGGCTCCATGCTGATAGCAGGGAGCTTACTTAGGATTCTCTCTCTCCCTCTCTCTCTCTGCCCCTCCCCTACTTGAGCTCTCTCTCCCTCTCTCTCCCTCTCAAGCTAAATAAATAAGCTTAAAAAAATAATGGCCAAAAACTGCAAGCAACTCGGATATCCCTGAGCAGCGGAATGGTTAACAAACTGTGTTGCATCCTACCATGAAATACATCACAGCAATGAAGAGAAACAAACTACTGATAACCTGCAACGTCCTCTGAGAGAATTTCCAGAGAATTATGCTGAGTGAAAAAAAGCCAGTTCTGAAAGATTATATACCATATAATTATATTTATATAATATCCTCAAAATGTCACAATTATAGAAATGGAGAACAGATGAGTGGTTTCAAGGGCTAAGAAGGGGGTGTGGATGGGAAGGAGATAGATGTGACAGTAAAAGGGCAACATTAATGATCCTTGTGGTGAGAGGAGTGTTCTGTATCTTGACCGTATCAATGCCAATATCTATATTGCACTGTGATGTTGGACTGTAGTGTTGCAAGATATTTACAGTTACCATTAGGGGTAAAAGTAAACCAGAACCCTCTACTGTTTCCTACAACCATAAGTGATTCTATAGTTACATCAAAATTAAAAAGCTTAATTTAAAAAAAATTAAAAGGACACATCATGCAGCAATGCAAGGTAAATATAGTATCCACTAAGTTTTCAAGAAAGCAAACAAATAAAAGTCATGCAAACAGTATTCCACCCAGTTCTGTGGGTTCCAAATGAGTCATAATACCATTCTACATTCAAGCAGAAGGGGAATTAGACCCCACCTATTGATGAGGGTATAACAAGGTCCCATTATAGAAAAGCATGTGGAATGGGAGATGTAGCCATCTTTTGAAAACACAATCTCTGAGTGTAATTTACCACCATCTTCGTTTTTTTATTTTTCCTTCTGGAAAAGGGCTGGAGAATAAATGAGTGAATCCTTTCATCCTATTTTTATCATATCTCTTCTCTTTCATTACTATTCTCCAGCTCCCTTTATTTAGGTTTCTGCTATCTTGGACTGTTTTTCACAGACTTCTTGATGTTGAGCTTGTTGGCTGGAGTCTTCTGAATGTTAATTCTGGGATGTTAGAACAGTTACAAATAGGTACCAATGGTAGGTCTAAGTCTACTCAAAAAATGTGTTTCTGAAAAGGTAAATTGTATTTTGTAAATCAAGTTATCCCTTAAAGTTCTTTAGGAGACTGTATTATTGAAAAAAAAATTAATAATCAACATTAGTAAATGCTTTCATACATCTTCCCTGAATTGATATGTTAAATTGTCCTGAATTCGTCCATTCTGCAAAAAACAAAGGATATCCTTTGTGTATTTGGCAAAAATTTGCCAACTATTTCCTTTAGGATATGATTGCTGTTTCCACCTCTAAGGGTCCCTCCTCCATCTTTGTGTATATGTAATAATGTGAATTGTTTTTCTAGTAGCAATGAAGAATTTGGGCAAATCCATTGGAAGTTCTTGGTTGAGTTCTTACTGCTGAACCTGCTACCATAAACTAGAGATAGTGACCTTTTATAATCTAACAGCTGTTAAATAAACAGATAAAAGGCCTAGATAAAGTGAAGGAAGGAGGTATGTTCTGCTTAAGTAATGTTATTTGTTCAACATCTATAAGAGAAACCAAAGGCCTAAATACGATTTTTTGCTTAAAACAATGATTTAATGGATAAGAAAGGTGTCTTGCCTCTCTAATACCTATAGAGATAAGGTTTTAATTGCAAGTATCCTTGGGAGAGAAACTCACTAGCTTGAATTCACACTAATAAATGCCTACTCATTCATTGTTTTCTGAGACATTTGGGGCAGTGGGCTCTGTATATGTGGACCAGGTGAAGAGATATAGTAGCCCGAAAGAGAAAAGTACATTACACGGGCAGTTAAGAACCAAAACAAGGGGAAGCGTGGACTTACCCCAAAAATACCACAATTTTCCCTTTTAATTGGTTCCAGGTCCCATAATATGTGCACAGGAACACATGACTCATCAATTTACTTGGCCTCTTTCTTCCTTTGCAGCGTTTTCACTTCTACTATACGCAGAGTCTTTAAGTTGGCAGCTAAACATTTGGGGTCATAGAAGATTCGAGGTGGAAAACACTTAAGAGACAATCACATCCATGCCTTCTGACTCTGGAAATCCTCTGCTTCACACAGAGAGCAACTGAAAACATTAGGAAAGCTTAACCGAAAGAACAAACCCAGGGACTACATTGATCGTCTTAAGGTAGTTGTAGTTGAAATGTTCTCCTATGAAAGGGGTATTAGGTTTGTTCTCTCTCAACGTGGGGGTTCAGAGTCCAAAAACTGGCTAGAGGCCAGAGAATCCCAATGTTGGGAAGCAGTTCTGTGGCTAGATATGCTCACTCAGGGGCCAAGCAGCTACTTAGCCTGGATGCTCTCTATGGGTTTCAGCCCTCAAAGAATGGTAGGATTTGATAACTTTGGGTTTTCTTTCTACCCTGGGATTCTAGAGCTGTGCTATACAATAGGGTAGCGTCTAGTTATAGAGCTCTTGAAATGTGGCTAGTGGAGTATGTAAAATACACACAAGATTTCAAAGACTTGGTACTAAATAATTACAAAATGCCTCATACTTATTATATTGATTATATGTTAAATAATAATATTTTAAATCAATTAGCCTAAAGTATATTTTTTAAATTAAGTATATTTTAAAATTAAGTTTCTTTTTATTTTTTTGCAATGTGTCTCCTAGAAAGGTTTAAATTAAACATCTAACTATGGGGCTAATATTATATTTCTATTGGAGAGCACTATTCTAGCTAATCTGAGGCTTTTTCCCAACTCAAGGCCTCATACTTTCCTAAAATTGCATATCTTGCAGCCAACTGTGGCATGACCCTTTCCCACTTCATGCTTTGAAATTTATTCTAAGACCCATCCTTTGGATAAACAATACTGGCACAGTATGACATAGTTTCGAGAACACACTTATTATAATTTTCAATATGAATGGGAAAGATAAAGATTCCCTAACCCTCCTCCAATTACTTACTAACATAGATTATAAGATTGGAAGATTGGTATTTGACCTTGAAAAGAACATCTGGTTCAAGTTGAATTTCAGAGGGGTTAAATTTGAGTGCAAGAAATACACTGACACGTAGGTAGTCAGGGAGCATGAAAACTAGGGATGTAAGAATCACAGTAGAATGGGGACACCTGGGTGGCTCAGTTGGTTAAGCATCTAACTTTGGCTCAGGTCTTATCTCACGGTTCATGAGTTCAAGTCCCTCACTGGGTGAGCATGAGCCCCGCGTTGGATGAGCCCCCCTTCTTTCTCCCTCTCTCTCTCTTTACCCCTTGCTCACTTATACCTTCTCTTTCTCTCTCTCAAAAATAAAAAATAAATAAGTAAATAAATAAATAAAATAAAAGGGGAAAAAAAAGAATCACAGTAGAATGATGCAACCAAGTCTTTATCCCAGGTAGTTATAAAGGATGAAGGTTTCTGGGTACAGCAAGACCCAGGATGATTGCCAGGTACTTAGAGGCCAGGTATTGGCAAGGATTCGCAAGCAAGCACCTATGCCTCCTTACCCTACTCTGTACAAAGACATCACCAAAACACATTGATAAAAATCCACAGTTGGGCAGGAATCTTTCTACTGAATGGCATGTGTAGGGCCTCAGTTTCCCCTTTTGTACATGAACCCTTGCATCCAGAGATTGTTGTAAATATTAAATGAATGTTGTAAATATGTAAATGTTGTATGTAGAATGTGCCAGAGTAAGTGCTCAGTAAATGGTGGTAGGTATGATGCGTCTTTCCTCCGTCACCTTTAGGCAAAAATATTCTACGGAGGTAGACTTGAGGATGTGTTCCTCACAGCCACCAGCGAGTGAACTTGTGTTTGCGAAAAGTAAAACAGCACACCCCACATTCAAGTTAGTTGCGTTGCCAGTACCTAAAAGTCAAATACAAATCCATTTGCAAAACTTGTAAATTCAAATTGCTTAAGTGTTCTCTAAGCAAAATATTAAAGAACATTAAAAGCACTTACCCTGACAGAGCTATTGTAATTTTGACTCACAGCAGGGTATGTTTCTGTGCTATCTCATACTCAGTAAACACTCCACAAACCCTAAATAAGAGAAAATTCAAATTCTTGGTTATTAAAAATATTGGGTAAACCCAATGACTTTTAGTTCCTTTCTCATAGCAGATTTATCTTCTAGGAAAAAACTCTTCAGTTGTCGATACTTGAGATTTGTAAGTTACCCTTGTCCAACTAGAAATGGTAAGAGTTCATTCATTCATTCATTCAGAGGAACATTTATTCCATTCTGGCATGGTAATAAGGGGCCGGCATGGAATTGGGGGCTGGGCACGGGGAAGTTGTTGTTTCCCCGTGCAATAAGGGGAGGTTCAAGGTTTAAAGAGGAAACCACGGTCATGGGAAGTATAGTGGCTAAGTGTAGTTAGAAGTAAATTGTCAAATATAAAGTATCCTTTGTAGGATGTGATCTGGAAAGGGAAGGGAAGAGAAAGGGAAGTAGCTGGGACGAAGGGGGAAAAGACACAGGTTAAGTAAGAGAGAATGTTTTTATTTTTTTTATGTTTATTTATTTTGAAAGAGAGAAAGAGAGAGAGAGAGAGAGGCAGAGAGAAAGGGGGAGAGAGAATCCCAAGCAAGCTTCATGCAGTAATGACCTGAGCCGAGGTCAAGAGTCGGATGCCTAACCAACTGAGCCACCCAGGTGCTCTAAGAGAATTTTTTTAAGGCTTATTTATTTACTTTGAGAGCAAGACGGTGCAGGTGGGGAAGGAGCATAGAGAGAGAGAGAGAGAAAGAGACAGAGAGAGAATCCCAAGCAGTCTCCATGCCCAGTGCAGAGCCCAATGTGGGGGTCAATCCCAGGACCCTGGGATCATCACCTGCGCTAAAACCAAGAGTCAGACACTTATCTGACTGAGCCACCCAGGTGCCCCCAAGAGAATGTTTTTAAAAAATAAGAGAGGCTTGAGCATTTTCATAGGATATGAGAATGGACCGGTTCATGGAGAAAAGGATATGACAATACAGAGCAGGGATAACTTGGGACAAGCTCCTGGAGGAGACCTTTGGACGAAGAGCACAAGAGTAGGGACCAGCAGTAGCCTGGAAAAAGGCTGCCTTTGCCTGAAACTGGAGGAAAAGAGAGAGGAACATGGTGGGGGACAGCCTCAACCTTCCCTCACAGGTTGGAGGCCAGTAGGTCTGCTGGCAGGCAAAGGCTTGAGGGGAGTGAGGAAGGTTTAGAAGGGCAGATGTGGAAGTGACGACGTGCCCACTGTCACGACGATCGGAATTAAACCCTCTAAATGAATAAGAACATTCTGTTAGAAATGAAAAAGGAATTGGTTTAAGCTGCAATCCCGGGGGTGGTTTTCCTCTGAAGAGATACCCAGCTTACTTAGAATTTCTTTGCCCTTTATTTTTCACACTTCTGTGTTCATTTTAATTAAATTGGCCTTTATTCTTGTGAATAATCAAGGAATATTCTGGGATGAAGCATGCCACAGCATGCAAAAAAGCTACTCTCATTTCTCCCTGTGGATCGAGTTAGCAGCCCCTGAGAGCTCATCATCACTCTGTCTACTGAAGTGACACAACCATTCTTGTGGTGCAGAATTGCAGTAAGTCTGGGTTGGCAATCTGCAGAGTTTGTCAAGGATCCTTGTGAACGGAGCGAGCCTCCTGGTACTGAGGGGAACAGGTCTGCTCTGTGTAACGGTATTGTGGTGAGAAAGCTCTGACAAAAAAAAAGGGCACAACATCTCCTTTGGAGACCAGATCGTGGAGCCAAGCAAGATACTATCTGGGCTTGTCGGTCTTAGAAAGAAAGATTGTCTTGAAACAATTTGGGCAGGAAGACAATAGAATTCTTTATTTCTTGGCAAAGGAATGAATGAATCTTTATCCCAAATGCAAAGCAGGCTTTAATCCAAGGACAATAAATGGTGAGACCAGCATTCCAGGAACAATCATGGGCTTTCTCTGTGTGCTCACAGTGAAAACAGTCCCACAGGGCTTCAAAGAGATACGTGGACTTCTTTTTCTCTTCTTAAGTAAACAAAATTAAGAGCGAACAAGCACTTCCTACAGCTGTGGATGCCAGAATTTCTCCCTACCCTATCCCAACCCTGACCCCAAACCAAGGAGCCGCCATCATCTTTTCTGGCTTAAAGCAGTGTGTACACACAGTGACCTTGAGGTTGAACATGAAGCTATCTGGGCGCCCCATTTGAAAAGCAAGGTTGAAATATTCTCCAGGGCAAAATGAACTTTCCTAACCCTCCCCCCCCCCGTACCTCACTGCTTTTTTTCCTATTCTTTGAAAATAAATACATGTGTCTTTGAACAAACCCTAATATTGATCATGTGTGTTTACAAAATGGATAAACTTGAGGAGAGTCAGATAGTTTACGACGAAAAGTGTGCACTGAGAGACTTTGAATTGTAAGCTCTTTGATGCATTTTAACAATTAGTTTTTATTTATAGAAATAATTTAATTTGGCCTTCCAGTACAAAGGAACATTCCAGCGTTCCTTTAGCTCAGCTTTCAACTCCTGAAGGAGAAGCTTTATGCTAAAAAATTAGCCGATAAAAAGCTGTTGCTGGTCAGGATGGGACCTGGAGTCAGCTGCCCCTTTGTTTTCTACTTCCTGTCAGGCTGGCAGAGTGCCATCCTCATAAAAAGTCTTGTCTTTGTAGGGGCCGGCAAGGCTCTCTGTAGAGTCACCTCTTGCCACTTCTCAGAAATCACTCCTGAGTCAGGGAATTGCGAACAAAGATTGTTCCACGTCACATGATCCCCTCCTCCCGCAAACATCCCTCTTTGAAGCTCATGGTTTACACATTCCCACAAGGTCAAGTCAAGGACATTTGGTCACATGCAGAGTTATGGAAATAGCACACATAGGGCAGGCCACGCAACAAACTCAGAGATTCAAAATTCCTCTAATTCCATGTAGGATGTCACATGGGACTGATTCCCTTTGAAAGAGAGCCGTCCTTTTCCCAGAGCAAGACCGAAGTGTGACCAATTCTTAGGGGCAGACAGTTCCTGTTCAGTTTCATGAAATTTCTGCCCTGGACCAACCATTTGCTGAACACGAAGGTCACAAAAGACATTGAAAAGCGGGTCTGGGCCTGAGGGATCTTACAATCCAGACAAAAACACAGGAAACACACACACCCATAACATAGTTTATTGATTCATTTATCCAACGAACACATTTTTGTTAAGAATTCTACTTTGTGGCAAGCACTGCGTTAGATACTAGAGAAATAACAAACAAATAAGTCTTGATCCTGTCCTTAAAAAGCTTGCAGTCCACCTCCCAGAAACAGGCCCGTCTGTAAACATAACCTCTATTGAAAGGGAATGTGTCAGGTCACTGTCAGGGACCAAACGACTTGGACATCCGGCAAATGTTGTAAGAGGTCTTTACAGAAGAGATGAGCAAGTACAACAGAAATCAGGGCAAACTGCACGGAAAGATAAGATTTGATGTAACTCTTAAAGGACGGTTAGGATTGGGACAAGTAGAGAGAAGAGGTGAGGCCATTCCAGGAAGAAAGACCATCTGAGATTATGAGGAGGGAAGTTCCCAGGACAGGGTGGAAATAGTCACAGCTGGAGTGCATTACTAAGAAAACTTGCAGTTCTTTAAAGCAGCAAAGCCTCCAGCCCCACACTGAAGCAGTTGGCCACAGAGAGGTTATCACTGAAATGATGATCAAGATATAATGCAGACATTTATATAACTCATCCAGTTCTGCCAGTTTTTTGCTGTACATCCTCAGATCAGTTATTTACCCTGTCTGAGCCTCAGTTGCCTCGTTTGAGACGATAGTAGATGGGATGGGATAGTAGATGAGTAGATAGTAGATGGGATTACTGTGAGGGCTAATTGAATTGTACACGAAATACGTCAGAACGGTGCCTGACCCCTGGTATGTGCTTAATAAATAGATATGATTATTAAATACAGAAAAAGCACTGGGGGAATATGATAATAAGGGCTAGCGTTTATTGAGTGCTTACTATTTGCCAGGGAATGTTCTACATGCTCTACAAGTATTAGATAACTTCACACACACCAAGATATTAACAAAGGTATCTCTGGGCAGGCGAGGCATCAAGAGATGGCTTGGAAAGATTCCTCCCCTACACTTCTTAAAACTTCCCTTAATGCCTGTTTAAGGTAAAACCTGGATGCAGAGCTTGAGACAAGGATTACAGCCCTTGTGATGCACTGATGGAGCTTTCAGGAGAAAGGGAAAGAGAGAAGAGGATGGGGTAGGGAAAGTAGCTAGATAAGAAGGAGGCAGCCTCACTGGGGATCTAGCTGTAGCCTAACCCAATAGGAAGCACTGGAGTGTGCATTGTACCATAGCGTCAATTCTGCCTTGAGGGAAGGGGACCACCTTTTTTTTTTTTTTTTTTTTTACCAATCAGTCATTGGCTGCAGGCTGCCCCTGGGGTGGGGGTGCTGGACACGACCTCCCTTGTGACTCCAGCCAGAACAGGGCAGTTCTCTGGAGAAGGGAGCAGCTGTAAACAGTTAGCAGCCCACATTCACAGCAGCTGGAGGATGCATGCATTGGCTGGATAAAAGGGATCTGGGCTCTGTGTAGCAAACCACCGCAAACTTAGTAACAGAAAACAACAGCAATCATTTATTTTCTTTACAAATCTGTAATTTGAGCAAGGTTTGTCTGGGACAATTTGTCTCTGTGCTCCATGCTATCAACTGGGGCAGCTTGAAAACTGGGGTGGGGGGTGGGGGGGTACTTGCCCAGGGATGGAACCATCCAAAGTCTCACCATGGCTCAATTTAAAGAAAATGTGTTTTGTACATGAGACTTTAACACACCTCCCTAATTGTCAACTTCCAACCAGTTCATTCGCCTTTAAGCTCTTCCTACACAAAAATTCTGAAGCCATCACTATTCTGAGTGATGGAATTATGATGCACTATTATTTTTAATAATAATAAACAGGCTTTCACAGGTAGATGCTATGTTATATAAAGGGCATAGATTAAGAAAAAGTTACAAAAGTAATGCACTGATGGAATGTGGCTTTGGTAAAGTATTGGTAAACTCTCCAGCAGAGTCAAAACTGTAGCAAAGTAGAAGACTTTTCTACCTACTGTGTGTCAGGAATAAAGGTCTCTATGTTGGGAGATGGTTGTCTTTATTTTTTTTAATTGTTTTTTATCTGATTAGAAATTAATACATGCTATGTCAGTCAATATTGATTGCCTATACAAAATAGCCACCTTCTCTTTTTATTTTGAAAGAGATGGGGGAGAAAGGGGAGAGGGAGAGAGAGGCAGAGACAGAGAGAGAGAGAGAGAGAGAGAGAGAGAGAGAATCTTAAGCAGGCTCCACACTCAGCTCAAAACCAGACACGGGGCTCGATCTCACTACTATGAGATCATGACCTGAGCCAAAATCAAGAGTCAGACACTTAACTAACTGAACCACCCAGGCGCCCCGTCCATCTTCTTTTTTTTTTTTAACATACTTTTTTATTGAAAAGATTTTTTTAAAGGTGGGGCTACATTCAAAAATTAAAAATTCACAGAATATAAAAATAAATGCAGTGAAAGGGCACCTGGGTGGCTCTGTCAGTTGAGTGTCTGACTCTTGATTTCCACTCAGGCCATGATACCAGGGTAATGAGATCAAGTCCCACTCAGCTTAGAGCCTGCTTAAGATTCCCTTTCTCTCTCTCTCTCTCTCTCTCTCTCTCTCTCTCCTGCTCGTTCTCTCTCTCTCTCTCTCTCTCTTTCTCTAAAAAGTAATAATAATAAATGAAAGATATGTAATGAAGTCTTCTTTCCAGCCTTGTCATCTGCCCAGTTCCCACCACTTTTCTTAGCATATCTTTCCAGATTTTGTTGCATATCAGGCAAATAATATAAATATAGGTTTTCCTTTTTGTCTCCCTTTTACATAAAAGTAGGTTATTTTTCATAGTCTAATATACACAGCTTACCTTTGTTGTGTATATCTTGGAAACCTTTCCAAATGAACTCACAGGCATGGACATATCTGTGATACACATAAACGTATTAGATTGCCCTTCGTAGAATCCTGCCAACAGAACATATTTTCAAACTTGTATTTTTACAAGTCCGATTGGTGAAAACATGGTATCTTTGTGTAGTTTGAATTTATATTGGTCTTACTCAGAATGATGATAAGCATTATTTTACATGTTTAAGAGTCCTTTCCATTTCCTATTCTCTGAACTGCCAATTCATCTCCTTTACTCAGAATTCTATTGGGTTGTTGGTCTTCCTTTTATTAATTCCCAGGAGCCCTTTATATGTTAAAGAATGAGCACTTTGTTAAGGATGCAAATCCCATTGTGCTTCCAACCCCTACGTTTGTTTAGATCGTGGGCTACTTCAAACCTCCTGATACATACTATAGAAAACATGGAAAATAGGAAAAGAAAAAAAATAATCAGCATAACCTCATGCAAGAGCTCTCAGAGCTGACTTAAACATAAAACTTTTCTTGACCTATTTCTTTAAGGAGATGAGAGTTGCAGAAAAGAGTGGGGGGGGGGGGTGGGGAAGGAAGGGAACATTTACTGAGCACTGGCTAATGCCTGCTAACAGCATTTTATTCCTGTAATCCCATGTATAGAGCTCAAAACAGCTTTATCTGACACTTCATTTCCGTTGTATAGTTAAGAAATTTGAAGTTCGGACAAGTTAAAACAACAACAACAACAACAACAACCAGACCAAGATCATACAACTAGTAAAGAGGTGGCAGTGGGGTTCCAACTTGGATTGGTCGGAGCTTGGAGTTCCTTCCCTTTCTATAGCTCCCGTGGCTTCCTTGCCACCTGTGTTTTAAGAGTAGGCTGTTACATCCTTGAAAGATCAATAACAGCCAACATCATCAAGAGGATAGCAATCTCAAGAAAGACAACAAAGACCTTGTTGTTGTTTTGAATACCACTGGAATTCATTCACTCTCAGTTCTGGAACATTCAGAGGTCTGGAACTATGACAGTCAGCAGGAAGTAAGGCCCAGCTGGCTGCTGCTGGCTCCTGGCCACGTGTAGACAACCTTGGTCATTTGTCAGTGTTCCCAGGGGTGCCTGCTTCATGTTAAAATCCTGGAAGAGTGCCCCACTCCACTGTATAATTGTACTGGCCATAGCAAGGCTGACTAACTCCTCTTGATGCTTCTGCTACTTCCGTGGGCCCTGTAGGCCAGAAGAACCCAGAAACAGAACAGGACACACCCATAAGTGCAATCCAAAGGCTGGAGACTCCTCCGGTTTCTTAAAATGGGTAAACATTTCACTGTCAGATTGTCAACATGCAAATAACAGGCAGAGCTTTCTTCTGGGCTAGAGTAGAATGTTAGAACTAGAGTTGGCATCAGTGTTTCCCTAACACAGCTTGGAGAGCCCTGAGATGATGGAGGAGGTTTCCATAAAGGCCCCTGTGGGGGACCAGGAAACGTTGAACAGGTGAGGGTGTTCACACCCCAAGTTCAACCAGATCAGTTCTACTTCTGCCTGTAGCTGCCACATAAGGTTTATTTGGAGAAAGGGCTCCCAGCAAAAACAAGTATGAGAACCACTTCATCTTGCTGGTGTAGAAACTGAGGCTCAGGAAGGGTTTGATGCAGGCAATCACATGGGAAGTCAGTGGCAGGACTAGGCTTAGTGGCTGACTCGGCAGCCAAGGCTCTCTTTCTACCGTCTGGGCTCCATGATCACACAGAGTCCCCTGTTTCCTTTGTGCTGGGTCCTCATTCTATGGATTTGCAGCCAACTATTCCCCAGACCGTCAGTTGTAAATCAACTCATCCTGAATTCTCAAAAGCCCCTCTGTGTAGCAAGCTTTCAGTAACAGTGTTCTTGGCTATTCCTTCCTCTGCGGCATTCACAGCACATCCTTCTCTGCGGCATGACAGGCTGAGCCCTGTTGGAACCAGCGACAAAGGAATGATGTGCCCACCTACGGACACCAACCAAGATATCCTCCCAGACTTTGAACCAAGTGGAAACATTGGTGAAAGTTCTACGACTAAAAAAACTATCTATATATAAAGTCGTGCGATACCCTATTTGTTTGCCCGTCATTATCAACCATCATATACCCACTTGGGCAGGGAGCGGGGGGGGGGGGGGGGGGGGGGGGGGGGGGGGGGGGCATCAGCAGCGCAGACCCAGGAACCAAGGGTTGATTGGAAACAACCGTCACTGCAGCCCAGGAACTCGGGGTCATGATACAGACAAACAGCAACAGCTTGTTTTTATGTAACATTTTTGATATTTTGTTCCTCGTGGATTGTTTTTCATGAAACTTGATTAAGTATTGTGTTAAAATTTCTATCTTTGGTTAAAAAAATAATTATTGATTGCTTGATTCTTGAGGTTTTTTTGGCACTCCTTCAAATTTTGTGCCTCCCTCACCTGACCTTAGGCTAGTGCTCCTGCTCCCTTGCACGGTCTCAACAGCATCTCCCACCTGGGGCTTCCAGACCCAGGCTAGTCCTTTATCGAACCCAAAAACACAATAGCCCATGTAGTCAGCCAGTATTTTACCTCTTGTATCCTCCTTGAAAACCTGAAGGCCCACACTGTCACTTTTTTAGTAGAAACTTCCAGCATAGTGTGTTTATTTATTTTTTTACATTGAAGTATAGTTGACATAATATTATATTAGTTTCAGGTGTCCAATGTAGTGATTTGACAATTATATACATTACAAAATGCCCAATATGATAAATGTCACCATATAAACAGTATTATTGACTATATTCCCTTATGCTCTGCTTTTAATCCCCATGACATTTATTTTACAACAGGAAGTTTGTATCCCTTCATTTCCTTCACCTATTTCACCCATCTCTCCATCACCCCTCCTCTCTGACAACCACCAGTTTGTTCTCTATCCACATTCTTATTTTACGATGTATCTTAGCCCTCTCCACCCACTCTCACCGGCTCCAATAAGGAATTCTCTCTCAAGTCATAATTCTTTTTTGGAAAGGGCCATGTTCTCCCTCCACCTAGCAATTCCTCCTCTTATGGATGCTGAATTGTTCCCAGAGCAAGACTTGGTTACCTTCAGGACAGAATCAGACACGTACATTCTAGAAAACTACACAAAGGAGTTTCCAATATGTTCACACATGGTTTGAACTTCCCAGTTTCATTTGTCTCCCCCACATTGCTTCAGTCATTGCAATTCCTTGTTTCGACAAAAGTAATGTGGAATTTGGGAATGTCTTAGTGTGAGCTTCTCAGGCACCTTCCTTCCCTCACGGCTGTTGATTGTGAAACAACCACCGCTGACTTGGAAATTGCATGCTAATGAAGTGTGTGGTCCGTGAACAAACTGAGGGATTGGTGGCAAATAAGTTGTGCAATGCACCCTGCTTTGCAACACACCGACACAGGTGCAAAAACACGAGGTCGAAGAGGGTCAGGAAGGTGGTTTTGCTCTTTTCCTTCTTCTAGCAGTATCTTAGAAATGTAGTTAGCAACATGCTTGGCCATTTGCTTGCCCAAATTAGTCCAGAGTGGCTGGCTGTGGTTGGCTGTGACTGGCACTCACTTCCCAAAACCTCACCAGACTTCTCTCAGTGGTAAGGCAACCGGCTGCGGAGATCAGGCTTATAGCACCAGCACCCTGAGCTTCTTACACGTTCCCCACCTTCCACTCCAGTGACTCCACCCATTTTTGTTTATGTGTCCTCAGTTTTGCTCACATCCTTAAATCTGGGACGTCCCTTCTGAATTCCATTTCTTTCCTTCTTGTTCTCATTAAGGCCGGAAGGAGTCAGCTCACTGAGGAGCTGTTTTGGAGGCTCACATCTGGAGTTTGCTACCCTTTGGTTCCATGGTTATAATCTGAGCCTGCTGTGGGATGGGTTTGAACATCTGCAGTGAGATTCATATCTGAATCAAACAAAGATAATTTGGAATTCCATTGTAATTTATTGCCTTTCTAGTTATACCTACTGCATTATGGTTTTGGGGTTTGCTGTAGAGATTACAATATATTTGAATTCTTAATGTGTTAAACTCAGCTTCAAGGTAATATTGTACTACTTCATGTAAAATACAGAAATCCACATCATTTATACTATAGTTCTAATATGTGTTACATCTACATACATTATAAAGTCCACATGACAATGTTATAATTTGGGGTTTTGCTTATATGTAGATGATATTGTTCTGTTTCTTCATATATCAACTAATTTTGGATTATATGCCAGACATTATGAAAAACATGTTATAGAGAATCTGGATTCTGTTATGTTCCTCTGAAGAGTATTGATTTTTTTTTTTAAAGTCAATTCCTTGTGCATGCATGATTCAGAGATTAGTCAGAGATTTAAGCAGTTTAGAAACTAGAGTTTGGGGCTTTCCTTCTCTGTTCCTTTCCTTTTTCAGGGTTTTCTCTTCTTCCAGCCAGTAAGATATGATTTTCCACTTGCTTTACTCACCCCCACAAGACGGGGATCTTCCCTCAGGCTAACAGCTGTTAGAAAAAGGGGCAGAAGGAGAACATACCCAGTGCCCTCTACTTTGTCTGTTGTCATACTCTTCCACTATCTGTGTGCTTTTATTCACTTTTTGGTATCTTCAGGTAATTGAATTTTTTCAGTATCTCTTGTCCAGAGTTCTCAGTTTTTATCTTTATGTAGGTTGGCTCAATAGAGACCACTTAACCAAACCAAAAACAGAACTCTCTCAAATAATATTGGTTGGATAATTCTCCTTATGTAAAAATGGCATAGGGCAGGTGGAAAGACAATTTGCAGTTTTATTAACAACCTGGTGACAGTTCCAGCTCCATAAATATTTTTGGAGCACCTTCTAAGTTCTAGGCACTGTGACAGTTACTGGGAATACATAAATAAAGCCCACATGCTCTGTTACACTTTTATTCCGGTTAAGAGGGAAATACAACCTCCTTTCCTTCTGGCCTGTAACACGTGAGCTATTTATTACCTTAGCTGGGAGAAGAAGGGGTTAAATTCATGACCACAACTGACGGAGATGATAGAAAGACACACAGTTCTGTACCAGATGTATCCCTGCCTGTCCTATTTTCCTTTCCCCCAAACCAACTCAAGTGATGCAATTGATGCTTTGTTCTTTTCCCTTCTTTTACAGATGGGGGAAAAAAAGTGATGCTCTAAAAGGTTCAGTGTAACTTGTCTGTAGTCTCATCACTAGTAAAGGGAGGGATTGGTTCTAAACCCTTATTTCTTTCCACTCCCATTAACCAAACTTGGAGATGTTTGGTCTCTACCTCAAACTTACTGTCTGACTCTGGGCAAAACAGGAGACTTCTATTTCCTCTCTGTAAAGATAAAACTTAAATGCACCCTTGGTACCCAACCTCACCCTTCCAAGATAAACTGGATGACTTAAGAACCTTTCAAATACTTTAGGTCTACATTTCAAATACCACGAGGATGAATTGTCTCCAAGGTGCTTTGTTTTAGTCTAGGAACCTCTGAGTTTCAGACAATCTGTAAACATTAATATGCTGGGTCTTTCTCTGAACTCCTTATGGTTCTTCTTGTTCTATCCCTTATTCAACACCTCTTACACCCTGTCTTCTAGAGGGCACCATCTATCAGTCTCCTCTCTGTAAGGATTGCAGCACCTTAGATGCAGCAGTGGTATTTAACAATAATAGACAAGAACAACAATGCTTTATAGCTAAAGCATGCTTTTTATTTTCCAAGCTCCTCTTTCAGATATTATTTCATTTGATCTGCACAATGCTTTGGGGGTAGCCTCCATTATACTTTCTCCTTCACCAAATGAAATACTAATTACATTATTTTAATGTCTTTTTTTTTTTTAATGAGAACATTATTTCTATTTTAGGAAGGCAAGTTTTAATGTGCCAAAGAACACAAGATCCCTAAGAGATTCTCAGTCTCTGACAGTCCCTCAATGTCAGGGTTTATTTCCTATTTTCTTCGTATCCCAATCACCTAACTCTGTATTTATAACATAATCAGTGGGAGTTTGACAAAAATAGTAATGATAAACCTAGAACTTATTAAGTTTTAATATAATATCTCATTTTATAAATGGTGTATAAACAAATCTCAAAAAATCCAGACTCCAGTTCCAACCCTGCCATTCAATAGTGTCATGGTTTGGGCCCAATTACTTAACCTCTCTGGGATTCTGCAACAGTCTACCTCACTCAAGGGCACAAAGTCAGTAAATGGCAGATCTGGGCTTTGAACCCACATTCCAAGACCCATGAGTTCTTTCCATTGATTCTTCTCCCTTTATGCTCTCTTTCCCACAGGGAAAAAATAATATGGAAATGTGACAAGTTATTGGGAAAATTTACACTTGATGCTATGTAATCTGGGGACAAAAAACTCCCTCATTTATTTTCTGCCTAATTGGTGCCATTCTTTCTCTAGTAGTTGACCAGGCGGTGCTGTTTTCGTGGACCCCTAAGGCACAGGGCAGAGGGAGAACTTAGAAAGGCAGTTCACCCCAGCAGTGTTGGGCAAGGTGAGCCCAGTGTAACAAATCCACCAAAGGAGTGCTAAAGGCCCATGGGTTCCAGCATCCTTCCAAGAGGAACACGCTGAACTGTATCGTTTGGGTATAAACATGTGTTTCTTCTCAAAAGAAACAGACTCCCCCAGCAAGCCTTTTCTGAGCTATAAGCTGGACCAATCTGTTTGCTTGTGAGGGTCGACTCCCAGCTGATGTTTTTGGTTGTTCTTGGCTCCATGAGCAAATGGCCATAAGGGAGTGATTGCTGCAGCTTCCGCAACTTGGCAACCAAAGCTCTTGGGTGTTCACTGGGTGTTTTCAATCCTGACAGCTACTTTGGGCTCTCCGGAGAGACCAAGGCAGACAGGCAAAGAAGAAATCCAAGTGGTGGGCAAAGAAGAAGACCTGGGGCAAGCCAAAGATGGATAAAGAATTGTCAAATGACCCTGAAAACACACAAATAAGACAAGTGAGATGTATTCTGAACGTCCACAGGACTTCATCCCAGTACTGGCTCAGATGTTTTGCCTAGAGCTGTAGACGTAAGCTCTTCCCATGTAGAAACCTAACCTAAATGGTTTCTAGATGGAGATGTTTGAGTGGCCGTGTGTAACTGCTTTCAAGCTCTTTCTTTATGTGCCACGTTTACCACAGGGGTGGCACAGGGGTGGATTGTGACAATGCTGAGTTATACCCTAAGGGCATGTAGACACCCACGAACCAACTAAGAAGCAAATCGGCCACAGTGGGAAAAGCAAGGGGACCGTTTCTAACCTCAGTATATTCACTTCATAAACTGAAGCAAAATCCTTAGCTTGTCCATGGCAGCAAAAATCAAGGCTGAGCAATGAAATCCCCAGAAGTCGTGGGTTCTAGTGTGAGTTCTTCCATTATTCAGCTTTGCAACTTTGTGGCCCCAGTTTCCTAAAATCTGGGCTCCGGATACAGAAAAGAGAGGCAGCACAACACGGGAGGGAAAAAGTGCATCAACTTTGGACACAGAGGGCTTGCAGAATGTCATTTAACCTCGCATAGCTGACTCAATGCAAAAGTTATTTTTCAGCAAGTATTCATGAAGCATTGACGAGGCTCTGGGAATGTGGCAAAGAGCAAAACAAACCAAATCCTTGTTCTTGTGGACCTTTTACCTTTAGATAGGCAAATCGATAATCAGAAATAAGCAAACACATGGACACGGGATATAATGCCAGATAGTAATAAGCTCTATGAAAAAATGAATGAAGCAGGAGAAGGAAAGAGGGAGGGTTGGCCATTTTAGTTAGAGGAGCCAGAGGCAAATAACACCAACCTCAGAAAGTTATTGTGGAAAAGCTAAAAGGGAATATATTTCACCGGCAAAACACGAAGCAGACGTACCATAGCACTGAATGTTTAAATGGCTAACTGGACTACTTCTCATAAGATAAGAGTAGGGTTTTCAGGCTACGTCCACGACTGAGAAACAAGCTAAGCCTGACTATTGCTGCCATGTCACTTTCCCTGGCTCCTTTCCACGCGGCCTCCTTAGGTTTGGGGGTGTTTTGTTTTGCTTTGCTTTGCTTTGTTTTTCCCCATTCCTGCGGAGGGAACTTGACCTCTGGTAGCAGGAAGTGAACGAATGTAAAAACTTCTCGGAGCAGTGGTATTTGATACCACTGATGATGTATCCCTGGTTCGTCTCTGTTCCCCAGCTTTCAGGGCTCAGCACAGGGCTCAAGGTTTGGAGTGTGACGCCTGTTTGTTTTGGAGCGATCCATCCACCAGGTGGTAGAAGCTTCCCGTTCAGGAAATGAGCCCTGAAGCAATCAGGCCAGTGGACTCCATCTGCCCAGAGCATAACAAAGGGCTCCACTGTGCAGCCATATCCTGGCCCAGAAAATGTCTACAGGTAGCAATACCCAGACCATGCCCTAGCCTGACTCTTGGGCTCAAGGTTCTGACTTACATCTCTGCGAATTCATGGAGGTTAGGGCTTTAAGGAGGTTTTAAAAGGGAAGGCATCTGAGAGGTGACACTTCCCCGTCAAAAGCCAAACTCTCTGTTTTGCTCAAGTGTAACTTAGTATATACATTTCTGAGGAGTTTCCGCCTCCATGTTAGGGCAAAGCTTTACCGGAAGCTGTAAGATATTTAACAAAACAGCTTACAGATCATGATCTGTTGTCATAGGTAGCACTACGGGAGATTATAAAGTAAGAAAAAGCATTTTAAATGTTTCTGGCTGTCCAGTCAACAGGCACTTTCCAGTGGAACGTGAATCTGTTGTTGTTCCACATGGTCCTCACCTCAAACACTGTGTAGAATGAACTTTACCCTAGAAACCCACGCTGACCAGCTTCCAGATCCCTAGCGATCCTTGCATCCTGCTATCCAAGCCCTTATGTAAGCCCCCCTCCTCGCTGAGTCAGTAGTGATTTGTGTGGTCAATGGAGTAGAGCAGAAATGACAATATGTCATTTCAGAGGCTAGGTCAGAAAAGACACGGCAGCTCCTACCTTGGCCTCTTAGATTACTCCCTCTGGGGTAAGTAAGCCACCATGCCATAAGAATTCTCAAGCAGCTCTCCAGAGAGGCTCACACGAAGAACACCTACAACATCTCACCTACAGGCAGGCATGTCAATGAGCAGCCTAGGAAGTGGATCCGCGGCCCTAGTCAAGCCCTCCAATGACTGCACCGTCAGCAATGTCTAACTACAACCTAACGAGAGACCCTGAGCCACCACCCAGAGAAGTCACTCCCATGTTCCTGACCCACACTGTGAGAGGTAATAAATTGTTATGGTTTGAAGCCACCAGGCTTGGGGTAATTTGTTACGCAGAGGGTGATAGCTAATACAAAACCAATTCTGAATTACTAGGATTGAATGGAAGAAACCACAGTCTGTTACACACACTCAATACTAGATTCCAATCAATGCTATACTATTTTGCCCAACACCACAGCAGCGGTTTTTAGAGAACTATTACCTGAAATTGGCATTGGATTTTCAGTTCTAGTTAAGGGCCAATCTTTGCCTTTAAGACACTCATGGACATTCTAAAGGAATAAACCATTTTTTTTTTAGTTTATTTTTATTTATTTTGAGAGAGAGATAGAGAGCAAGTGGGGAAGGGGCAGAGAAGCAGGCTCCCTGCTGTCAGCACAGAGCCTGATGTGGGGCTTGGACCCATGAACTCTGAGATCATGACCTGAGCTGAAGTCAAGAGTCAGACACTTAACCAGCTGAGCCACCCAGGAGCCCTCAAGGAATAAACTTTTTAAGCATTGCCTCTGAATATGATCTCCCAGATGTGCTGGGTTTCACATTGTCTTTACATTCTGTAGATGATACATTGGATTTCCTATAGTTATTGGTCAAAGACTACCAGAGAGGTGGACATCATCTCACTTCTGGCACAGCTGGCTTGGTATGCACGTAGCCAGAGCAGATCCCTTCCTCTAAAGAAGGCCAGCGGGCCAGTGGATGCAGGTGCTGGTGGTTACAAACTGAACCAGTGAACTCAGAAATGGTATAAGGTGGGAGAATATGGGTGGGGACACCAACCATCTGCCTCAGTTACCAAGTCAAGGCCTCAGCCCCAGAAGAAGGCACAGATCTGAGACCAAGGAGCACAATCAAAGCCCAGCTATCCACATGGGTGTTCAAGTCAGGGCCGGACTGGTAGCAGAGGCATCCTAGACCTGATCGGTAAGTCTGACCTTCCTAAACCACTCTTGCCGGGAGCAAAAAGGAGGAGGCTTAGAGACTGGGAGTCCCTCCCATGCCCCTCCACCCTAACCGCAGGCACAAGATCTGCTACGCTCACCCTGTTGGGACTGTGCTACCACATCCTCTCCTTGCTGCACGCTCTCACCTGAAGCAGCTCGTCTGCTGTGGGCATCCTATTGAAGGGACAAGTTAGTCCTTCAGAAATAAATTCACCAAGGAATTTAAAGAACCAAAGGACAGCACTCTTCCTCTTAAGGAAATCAGTGAGTTAAAGTAGGGCCTGGCACACAGTTGGTGCTCACAAATGTTAAGCTGGTTTCTCCCCAGCCCCTATCACCACTGCCTTGGGACGGCCAGGCAGGAACGGAGTCATGATGTTAATCCAAATCTGCACGCCGAACTTTCTTGTTTCTCAACAAAGAAAACACGACATTGGCACTGAGTCCTTCAATGCGTAGTGGTAGTGTTTTTTTCACTGGGAATCTGCTTTGCTGGTGGCTTACTTCCCAGGCCTCATTAGCCAGTCCAATAGGGTAGAGCATGTGGGAAGAGCCAGCACGGGGAACAAACCAGCACCTGGGGCTTGGACTTGAGGAACCTCCTGATTTCCTCATGACTAACCCAGTAGAGTGGTGCCATGGTATTTCACACTCGGGTCACACTAGAAAAATAATTTTTTCCTCCAAACTCCCCAGCCTATGTTTTTAATTTTTTTTTTTTCAACGTTTTTTATTTATTTTTGGGACAGAGAGAGACAGAGCATGAACGGGGGAGGGTCAGAGAGAGAGGGAGACACAGAATCGGAAACAGGCTCCAGGCTCCGAGCCATCAGCCCAGAGCCCGACGCGGGGCTCGAACTCACGGACCGCGAGATCGTGACCTGGCTGAAGTCGGACGCTTAACCGACTGCGCCACCCAGGCGCCCCGCCTATGTTTTAATGTACCTCAAGGAAGGGACTTAGGGAGCAGAAGCAGAAAAGGTTTTGAGGGTCCTTTTTCTCTCTTGCATTTGCTTCTCTAACTTCAACCTCCAGAGGGCACTGATCTTCAAAAGACTAAACCCAAACACCAAGGCTGGGCACGGCTGAATGCCAGCTGTTGGCTGAACAGGGTGGGGAGATCCTCAGCAGTTGCTAATTCTCTGTGAATAATTGATACTTGTGAAATTGAACCAGAGACTTCATTAGCACTTATAAATGGGATTTCTTCCCCCTGCTAATATAAGGAAGTCCCAAAGCCAGGGGTTTGGCTACTCTTCAGGTCCTCCTCTTACAGAGGTCCCTTCACCTCCTCACTATTAGCCCCATGCATCTTGTAGGCTTCCTCTGGAAATACTCAACATTTCTTGGTCGTGCTGACTACCTGGGTAACATCGGACACTGGAAGAAACCTGGTTGCCCAGGGAGCCAGTCCAGAGACTTTCAGGGCCACCAGGAGGCAGCGGTGATGCTTCACAACTGTGTGTTAGCAAACAAGGATGGAGGTTTTTGAGGTTAATAGACGTGGTTTCAGATCTTACCTCTGCCTCTCGCTAGTTATATGACTTTGGATAAGCCGTACTTGTAAATAGAAACGATAATGAATCGCATAATAGCTTGGCATAGAATAAACTCGTTTGGACATATAAAACACTAGCGCTGTTCCTGACACAAAATAATTGCTTTGTAACAAGTAGTTCCTTCCTCAACATCTCTCTCGCTACCTTTAATAATACCACACAGGACGGATGGATTCCTGCAAGGTTTTCTACAGAAGCCTCAGTCACTTACTTGAACCAAATCTTTGCCTCCTTAAAAAGAAACGTTTTTTTCATTGGTCTGGCACCCCTCCAGAAAATAAGGAAGGGTGAAGACCAATGTGAGAGTCAGAAAGCCAGCTGATCTAGGGACCCTGGGCTGTCTTCATCTTTGTACCCTGACTCTTGTGGAGCTGGAAGGGAGTGGGCAGTCTCCCGCGACACAGCAATCTTTGGGGAATGAGACTGGAAACTTCCTTAGCAGAAAATTCTCCTACAACGTGAGGCACCATGCTTCCCCATCCCTTCCTCCAGTGTCTTACATGTTTCAAAGGTGATACCTGAGCCAAGTTCTACGATGAGTAGAGAAAATGCAGAAACAAATCTTGGGTAAATGCACCTCCCTTGTGTCCCGGATATTACCCAACAAGTCATTGGGCTGCTGCCATGGAACAGGCCCAGTTTAAATCCCGAGATGGCTGAAATCCTTGTCCTCAATGATCTTTGTCTACCAAGGGAGACAAGTAATAAACAAGCAATGACAACATCGTGTAATAAGCTCTGTGTTTGGAGGCAAGTACCACATGCCTAGGACTGACCTTGCAGATGAAGATCTGGGCTGTACTGAGGACAAGCCACATCCTTCATCACTTGCCATCCCGTCTTTGGCCGCCCAGATAACTTGCCTGGGCTGAACCTTCTTTGAGTTCTCTGTCCACTGTGCTATCCTGTGACTTCTGTGCCTCAGCCTATTTGTCTTAAATAAGGACCAGAGACTAGACCTTGAGTACTGCAGGAACAGATCTAACCAAGGCCTAAATGGGGGGAAAATGTGAAGAAAATTGAACTTTTAAAATATTTTTAAATGTGTTTTTAGAATTTATTGTGAGGCTCTCGATTACAAAGCTGAAACTATCTTGAAAACAAACAAGCAAGCAAGGAAACAAACCGGCATTTACCAACCATCCTGGTTTTTTTCTGGGGCTGTTCCAGTTTTCACACCGAAAGTCCCATGGCCTAGGAAACCCCTCAGTTGGGACACACTGGGATGGTTGGTCAAGCTAGTTGTGTTCTGAACACAGAAGTACCAGCAGAGCACAGAGATAAGGTACCAACCCAGTGCTTCAGCCTGGAACCACGAATGCATAAGCTAGTAAATGGTCAATCCACAAGGCCCACGTTGCTTCCTGAGTATGAATGTGGAGATATATAATATTTATCAAACACAAAAATTGGTTAAGTACTGAATGAAAATGAGACTGTATTTAAAAAATACAAGAAATTGTGGTTTGTTGTTCTTGACAAAAGGTCTAGAGAACAATCTTCCAAGTCACTGAGGGAGACTGTGCCTTGCGCTTTCTTGGAGAGGCTTCAAAAAATCACATAGAGGTTAACAGCATGGGCGTTGATATAAGACAAATCTGACCCTGAAGCTTGGCTTTAGGCTTATAGACTGTGTGACCCAAGGTAAAGTTTTTAACCTCTCTGTGCTTTAATTTCCTTTTCAGGAAAATGACAATTTCTACTCAAAGTCTTATTTTATAAATTAAAATGATCACAATATATGAAACATAATGATTACTCAATAAATATTACCTGCTATCAAAAGAAAAACAAGAAGAAGAAATACCTGCCGTTTTGTTATCTCTGGGGTACCAAGAAAAGTTAGCAAGAGGCTAAGAGTTAGATGGCTCATGAAAACAGTTTTGCCATGAAGTATTAGGAATATGGCTTTAGATTAATTTGGGTACTATATTTGCATATATTCCTATTTTCATAGATTCAGCCTTGAGCTGAACATCTTTATTTGCCTGTCCAGTTTCACTGTCCATCTTTTTCTCCATCCGTCTTTGTGCCCTGGAGGCTGGCCTCTGTGGTTGACGTCAGTGGACTTCTGGCCCTTGGATTGGGCTCAAGCCAGCTGACTGCTTCCCAGAACTGAAGGTCACAGCTCCTGTCCAGAGCCCTCTCCACCCAGCCCTCTCTGCCTCCAGGTCTCTGCCTCCCTGCTCCTGTCACTCCTTCAGGCTTGGAGATGTTGATGGTTACTTCCTTGACCAGCCTCGGAGCTCTGCACCGTCCTCCGGGGTTTCCCAACAGCCTGACCACACGTTTGTAAATCATCCCATTGTAAACTCTCAATTTATCCAACTGAATGTGTTTTTTGTTTCCTGCTAGAAGGCTGACAGACACAAATATCAGGAGAACATCTAGCTCAGTGATTTCCAAACACAAGTTTGGGCAGAGTTCTGGACTGGCCACATCAGAATCACGTATGGAGCTTTTGAGAAAACAGATTCCTGGACCTTGTACCTGGAACACTAATTCAGAGGAGCCTTGGGTGAGGCCTCCCACTGTACTCCTGCTACAGAGCCAGATCTGGGGAGAGGTCACCGCCGAGGCCTCCAGTGCAGCTGGACTCTTTTTTCATCAATGTTTTTTGTTCTTGCTTCACATTTCACTCTCTTTGATTTCATTTTGGTTAGAAACCAGAAAATACAGCACATACAGAAACTATATATAGCCTCTAGAAAGGTGATGTCCATTAGGGTGGAAATTTTGGTCTATTTCTTTCAGGCCTAGTACACTGCCTGGCACGTCGTTGGCCCTCGGTAAGGATGTGTTACGTGAATGTTAGATGAATCATTTACTGAGAACGTTTGCAGAGCTTTGCAGGGCTGAGATGAGTTCAAGTTGGTGACCTCAAGGAGGATGTGACCTAAGCTCCACATTCGATAAAGATCCAAATAAACAAGTGATCTTGATAGAGAAAGGTGAATTCATCATCGGAGTTAAGTCACTTGCTGCATATAGGTATAGTTTCAAACTAGTGGCTTTCCTGGAATTTTTCCCCGTCCGTCCTTGGAAGCTTGATGTGCAGTCCGCTAGACGGGGTGGCTTATGCTAAAAGCCAGGAAGTTACTGGCCATATGGGGAGGTACTTTTGAGGTGAAACCCTAATTTTACTTTCCCCTGCTCTACACTATTACAACCTCCAGAGGACTCGTGGTAACATTTTTAACCCAGAGTTTGCTGTACATTTTCAATTCGAGTGTTCAAAATAAATTTCTGAGCAGAATAAAAGCCCAGAGTCAGGCACGTCCTTCCTACACCCTACCTAGTTCTACGCAGTCCTCTACCTATTCCCAATTGCCCAGGGGGACTTGTCCCTCCTTCTTTTCCCCCACCACTGTCCCTTTCTTTTTGCATTGCTAACAACAACAACAACAAAAAAATCTCTTGGCTTATATTTTTCTAACAATACACATCAGCAAAACTGCTAACTAATTGACCACTTTTCATGCCAAGACTAAATTGGCTTGAATAAACTTGGTTAGAGAGCGTTCTAAACCTTTCCTTTTTAAAAAAAATTTTTTTTAATTTTTTTTAACGTTTATTTATTTTTGAGACAGAGAGAGACAGAGCATGAACAGGGGAGGGGCAGAGATGAGGGAGACACAGAATCTGAAACAGGCTCCAGGCTCTGAGCGGTCAGCATAGAGCCTGACGCGGGGCTCGAACTCACGGACCGTGAGATCATGACCCGAGCCAAAGTCGGATGCTTAACTGACTGAGCCACCCAGGCGCCCCTAAAAAAAATTTTTAACATGTATTTATTTTTGAGAGAAACAGAGTATGAGTGGGGGAGGGGCAGAGAGAGAGGGAGACACAGAATCCGAAGCAGGCTCCAGGCTCTGAGCTGTCAGCACAGAGCCCCACGCAGGCCTTGAACTCACGGACCACAAGATCATGAACTGAGCTGAAGTCAGAGGCTCAACTGACTGAGCCCCCCAGACGTCCCAGTTGGAGAGCATTCTAGAGTAAGAAACACACTTCTCCAACTCTTTAAATGGATGATATGGCTCATACCCTTTGTGAACAGCATCTTTTCTAAATGACCATGGTCATTATGGTGAAAATCAATTATTGATTTTAAGGTGTTTAAAACCCACTGACTGCCTAGCAGCCAAGAAATGTATAGCACTACTTGGTCTTTTTATAACTGGCCCCAGCCCAATGCATTTGGTCAGTCTGTTGTTTGCTCTTTACAGCTTTTCTGTCCCTTCCTTTGCTGATTCTGGCTGGCTTTTGTCAGGATGCTTGTTCCTATGAAATTGCCCCCAAAAAGAGCTCTCTGGGCAGGTGAGGGGTCACTTGGGGCTTTTATGCACGTGTGTATTTCTGCTCTGAATTATGCAGGAGCTGATCTGAGAGGAATCTTCACAATTTGAGAGTTGTTATGAAATGAGAAATTTCTAGGAATTAGCAATAAACCGACAATTCATCAGATGTCTAAAAATATTTTTTACAGATTCGAAGCAAAGATTAAGAAATTTGTGCCATTTAACTTAGAAAATAAGTCTGATGAATGAGTAGATCTTGCTTCTCAAACATTTGTTACATTTCGGAGCGTATGCAACTCTAATTAGAGAAAAGGAGACAGAATGGAGAAAAAAAGAAAATGACTGTGAAGGTTACTTGAAACGTCCTTCCAAAGGGAGTTACAGAATCAGCTGGCCTTGTAATCCCTACACCTAACATGGCTTCCTAAATATACCTGGAACCCCGGACTGAGGAACAAGGTGGGGGGTGGATGGGGGGCGGGGGGGGGTGGTGGTGGTGGATGCTATGGGTTCTCCAATTTCCTTCTATAACTTCAGAATTCGGAAAGTTCATTTCCCTATGGTCCTCCTGAAATTTTATACCTGTTTAAGGTATCTTGTCCATGGATTCAAAACTATGCCTAATCTCTTCAATAACTTGGTTTTTGTTGGAGTGTTACAGCAGATAAGATAAGATAAGATAAGATAAGATAAAAGATTTCTTACTTCACCTAAAAAATAAAAATAAAAACAAATAGAGAGGAGTGCCTGGGTGGCTCAGTCGGTTGAGTGTCCAACTTCAGTTCAGGTCATGATCTTGCAATTAGTGGGTTCAAGCCCTGAGTCAGGCACTGTGCTGACAGCTCAGAGCCTGGAGCCTGCTTCGGATTCTGTGTCTCGCTCTCTGTCCCTCCCCTGCTCTCCCTCTGTCTCTCTCTCTCTCTCTCTCTCAAAAATGAACATTAAAAAATTTTTAAAAAATAGGAGAAATGGAATTCAGGATTTTTAAAATATAGTATTGTTTCTGCTCTTTGGAAGTATCTATGCTCCAAAGCATCCTAACTCAGCCCAGCACCAGTCTCTAGCATTAGATACTACTCTGCATTATATATTGGGGAAATCGGAAGTATTAGGAAGGAAACCATGTGGAAAAACAGAGGTTAGCAGATACCCAGTATCTTCCTTAAGATACCAGATGCATGTATTTACCCTCTATGAAATGTGGGTCTAGTATTCTCTGGTCTCGTGTTTGTATCTCAAGAACCAAAATTCAAGCAGTGGAACGTGGAATGACTGTCCCGTGGTTGCCTGGAGTTAGTCAAGCGAGGTATTTACTGTTCAAGAAAAAGTGTCCTCCCATAAGTACCAGCAGGCTTCATCTGCCCTGGAAGGCCCTCCCTGAATTTAGTCACAACTCCACCCCATTCTAGGGAGGAAGTCATCAAACAAATGATTCAAAACATTTTCATTCAAAAATAATAAAGCTGACAATGCCTTCCTTTCACAGCACAGCAGAAAAACCCCCATGACCAGGGAAACAGCCTGCCTGTTACCTGCATGACTTGGCAACTGGGGCCCGCTGCCACGGGAGAAGTTTGTCTGTGGTACCACAGTGGCTGAGAAAGGGCAAATATATTCTTAGAGCAACTGTGTGGTTGAATCGCCGAGAAGTCAATCGAGTCCCAACTGCTCGCATTTAGCAATTTTTGCTGATTATAGTTCTCTGAGGAAACATCAGGTGACAGAGAGAGGACAACAGGAAAGGAAACCGGTGTTGGGGCCAAAGAAGGCAAAACAGCAAGAAGAGAATCAAGTCACCTGTCCGTCCTCACAAAACCACCGGTTTCAGACTGACCTGCCCGCTGCAGGTATATCCTCAGTCCGCGCTCCAGTTACGAGACACAAATCACGGAATTTTGGAGCTTTAAAGAACTTCAGAGAGAATATAGTCTGCCTCTCTCATTTCAGAGATGAAGAAATAGACACAGGGTCTGTTTCTTCTCGGCGTCTGCAAAGTGATTTGCTGAGTGTCCCGGAAGCTGACCGGGATTAGAACTGGGGTCTCCTAACTGCTCATCCAGTACTCTTTCCATGTGTCATTCGAGGAGCTTTCCCGGCCTAATGGCCCAAATTGCGGGACACAGGCTTTAGGCTAGATCTGCCTGTGGAAAGGAAGGGAGCAGTGGTAAGCCAACTTTTATAGGAAACTCCCAAGGAAGTCATTCTGTACTCAGGCGGGTCCCCAATACCCCCAGAGGCCTTATTTTTCTCTTCTTAGTGGCCCAGCAGAATATTGAAATGCATGTTAAGGTAAACTAAATGGCCAAGCTTTTGATGGCGGCTCAAATTTCTAGTCTTTCAAGGACAACATACCCGGCGGCCCAGGGATACTGGTTTCCAACACTTTCACACAGCCCATGGTGGCCTTTGAGAGACTCAGCGCCTTAGTGGTCACACCCTTCCCAGCTGGCCCAGAAGCAGCCAAGACACCATTTCTCTTTGGCCTCCAGAACTAGAGCCTGTGCACTGGCGGGACAGGAGAGGATTAATGTACCAGGAGAGTGAAATGGAGGAGCCCCCTGTTGTCCTTTTTGTGATCGTTGCTGCTGCCTCTGGACCAGGAACGGCTCAGAGTCTCGATTCTCTGCTCCCCCGTGGTGGGCGTTTTCTCCAGGTCTCCAGCCCCAACTCACCTCAAGCTGTAGGCTTGTGTCTCTCGGGGTCTGCAGGGGTCTCCACGGGACGTCCTCTATCACCTCATTCTCAGCAAACCTGAAACTGAACTCACTCTTCCCCCCTGACAGATGGACATCTCCATTTCTGTTTGAAAAACACCCAGCATCCTCCCAGTTCCACCTCTGTGTTACTTTCTAAGCCCCTCCCCCTTTCCCGTTCCGGCCTGGCGTATCCTCTGGTCTCCGTGTCTCTTCCAGGCTCCTTGTCTATGTGTAAAGTCTTATCTTCCGCCTGCAGCACCAGAACAAATCACTATGCTGCAAGCTCCACGCTGCGTGCTCAATGCATAGGAAACAATACATTTCTGTTTGTTTAGGTCACTCAATGTGTAGTATTTTGTTAGGGCAGCCTTAGCGAACTAGGACACTGCCTGCCTTTCCCTTCGCAGTTCCAGGGTTTACTCTGGCATTTCAGTCCTCCGGGCCTTGGCGCGGGCTGATTTTTTTTTTGCACGCCATCCTCAGGCTGATTGTTTGGCACCCCACTCCCTTTGTCTGATCTGGTGAACTGCTAATCCTTCCAGATTCAGCTTAAGTGTTCCTTCTTCTGTGATCCGTTTAGGAGACATCCCCTCCCAAGCCAAAATTGATCTCTTCCTCCTCCGTCATGACTCACCAGGGACTCTTGGCTATAGAGGACAAACTGGTGATTGCCAGAGGGGAGGTGGGGGGTGGGGGGGCGATGAGTGAAATAGGTGGTGGGGGTTAAGAGCACACTTATCATGATGAGCCCTAAGTAATGTATAGAATTGTTGATCGCTGTATTATATACCTGGAACTACTCTAATACTGTCTGTTAACTATACTGGAATTGAAATAAAAAGCATAATAAAAAAATACTGTTGCTCTGACCCTACTCCCGAAGATTCTGGTCAAATGGTCTGGGTGGGGTTCTGGCATCAGTGTTTATCGAAAGCCCCCCAGGTGATTGTAACGTGCTGCTGGGACAATACACACTGTATTAACATTTATTTATTTTTGAGAGACTGAGAGAGACAGAGAGCAAGTGGGGGAGAGGCAGAGAGAGAGGGAGAGACAGAATCCGAAACAGGCTCCAGGCTCTGAGCTGTCAGCATAGAGCCCGATGTGGGGCCCGAACCCACAAACCATGAGATCATGACCCGAGCCGAAGTCGGACGCTTGACCGACGGAGCCACCCAGGCGCCCCAATACACGCTGTATTAGACAGTGCCCCTGAGGGATAGGGTTTCCACCTTATTCTTTGATCTGCTGCTACCCTGAATATTGTCAAGTAAGCACTTCCTAAATATTCCTTGCCCTGGATGAAGGACCCCAGACCTTTTGTCTATTCTCTGTTTCTCTCCTCATTTCTCTTCATTTAATATTTTCACCGCTGCTAAAAAATAAAAATAAAAATAAAAATAAAAATAAAAACATACATGAAACAAACCCTCTATAAAATGGCAATTTGAGATTTAGAGAAATCAGACTGTCTGAAACCAGCACAGGCAGGGGGACATTGAAATATGATAATAGTATTTTAAAGGAAGGTAAAGCAAAAATGCAGAAGCCCATGTTCAATATCCGTTTCCCTACCTTCTCATGTTTAAAGTAATCTCTTTGCTCTGTGGGAGCACAGAACGTGGGAAACCAAACTGCCTCATCAACCCCGCACTCCTACACCCACGCCTTTCCCTCCAGGGATTTCAGAGAGGAAATAGATGCTATATTTATGCTTTTCTAATGCCCTTAACCAATCATCCCTCAGTGACAGTGAAATATGGGAAGATTTGGGACCTCTGGTTTTCCTTCTAGCACCCCCATTTAGCTCCTTTCAAATACCCGGTGCCCTCACAAGTCTTTCTCCCTTTCTTCTCCCTCTAAAACTCTAAAACGATGGGGTGTCTGGATGGCTCAGTCAGTTAAGCACCTGACTCTTGATCTCAGCTCATGTCATGACCTCGCGGTTTGTGAGATCAGGTCGTGATCTCGGGGTTCCTGAGATGAAGCCCTGCATCGGACTCTGTGCTGAAAGCCTGGATCCTGCTTGGGACTCTCTCTCTACCTCTCTCCCTGCCTCTCCCCAGCTCACGTGCTCACTTGCTCACTCTCTCTCAAAATAAATAAATAAACTTAAAAAAATAAGTCTAAGATGAAATGACTGATAAAGAGCTATTTACTTTCATTTTTTTCTGGAGCTAAAATTAATGTTCCTCACACAAAGTTTAGAAAAATACAAAAAACATTAAAAATTAAAAATAAAAAGGATTGGTAATCCTACCATGAAGAAGTAAAAACTGTTAAGATTTTGGTATGTTTTGTCATATATTACATAACTATACAAGGAAAATTTGTCCATAAATGTATACAATGCATGTGAGTAAATGAGTGAGAGAGGGAGAGAGAGAGAGGAGGGAGGGGACAGAAGGAGGGCAGGGGAAGGAGGAAGGAAAAAAGGGAAAGGGAGAAAAGGAAGAGAATACATACTGACTGTCTCATGGTGAGGAGACCTGTGTTCACACTGTACTAATTTGCTTCTTTATATACTCAAATAAAGACTCAACCTTACAATGCATTAGGTTGACGATGTTCCTGAAGATTCCAAAGAGGAGATGGAAGAGGGTTCTCATCTTGCTGGCCCACAGCTGTCACCATCTTTTTTTTTATTTTAAGTTTATTTATTTTGAGAGAGAAAGTGCTCATGGGAGGGACAGAGAGAGAGAGAGGGAGAGAGAGAATCCCAGGCAGGATCCGTGATGTCAGCGCAGAGCCCGACTCGGGGCCTGAACTCATGAACTGTGAGATCATGACCTGAGCCAAAACCAAGAGTGGGATGCTTAACTGACTGAGCCACCCAGGCACCCCAGCTCTCACAATCTTTATTGCCAGTGTGTCTCCTCTTTTCAGCCTCCCACTCGACATGCTGCCCAACTTCACATCCCTTCACATGCCTTCTAGGGCTTACCCTAGAATCTGAGACTTTGGGCCTGTTAGGACAGAATCTGTACAAGGACGGAGCAGGTTGTGTAGAATCAGAGTGGGGATCAACGTCTCCCAACAGCACCCCACCCTACACACCCATAACCATAGAAACGCCCCTTAGGAGCCTTCTGTAAGGATCAAAAGGGGTTGAGTTATCCTAGCGCTAACTGAAAAACATTGCAAAAGAGTCAGACAGCAAAAAGAAGTTTTGCAAATCATAAAGCTTTCCACGAGGGATTCGTTCTTGAAAAATAATGTAGTATGGTAGTGAAATGCCTTGTCTCTGGAGGAGGCAGACAGGCATGGGATTGAGTTCTACTAGCTGAGTGACGAGGACCAAGTTACTCTACATCTCGAAACCTCAGCTTATCATCTGAAAAATAAGAACAATAGCCTCCTCATAGCATTGCTATGAGAAGTAAATTAGATAACGTATGAAAAATATTTAGCACAATGCCCAACACATGAGCAGTGCTCAAGAAATGCTAGCTGTTATGAAGACGGTCCTCTGGCTGACTCATGCCCTAGGAGTGTTGTTATTGTGATTTCCTGAGAAGTTTTTTTAAGCATTATTACTAATGGCCCTGGAAATTTTTAGGCTTTTGATAAATGGTAGCTACAAAGATCTAGTTTGTGGATTACTTTGGCTAATGGAGCATCTTTGAAACTTGCTTGATTGAATCCATGAGAAGTAATACATATTATAAAGAAACCCATCACATACACTTGTGCGTGTGTGTGTTTGTTTATAAATGAAAAATAAGTCCATGACATGCACAACCTTCTGACACGTAGTGCACTTTGATATTTTCTACTGTAGTTTGTAAATGGTGGACATAATCAACTTAATTAATTTTTGCAACCCACTAAAAAGTTGAGACCTACAGTTTGAAATCCATATGCCATGGGCCATCAAATGGAATGTCCTAAGGAATGGGTGTCTCTTATCTCCAACACAACCATCCCTTATAATTTTGAGACCTATAACACCTTCTATTATTATTTGTTCTATGTTTCTTTGTCTTGCATCCTTAATACATCTTCTGAGGTTAGAATAAAGCTTTCTTGGAATCTTGCACAAATTTCTATGATAGTGGTAGAAACAAAAGACCTCAGAAGAATTGTTTTTAGGTGAAATTAAATTTATATTTGCAGAAAAATTAAGAAACAGATTGTTCTTTCACAAGAAAGTCTTAACACAAATTGTAGAATATTATCAGATGTCAAAATTATCTGTCTAAAAAGGTCTACACCAGGGGCACCTGGGTGGCTTGGTCGGTTAAGCGTCCAACTTCGGCTCAGGTCATGATCTCGATGTTCATGAGTTCGAGCCCCGCGTCGGGCTCTCTGCTAACAGCTCGGAGCCTGGAGCCTGCTTCGGATTCTGTGTCTCCCTCTCTCTCTGCCCCACTCCTGCTTGTGCTCTGTCTCTTAAAAATGAATAAATGTTAAAAAAGTTAAAATAAAAAAAATAAAAAGGTCTACACCGGAGTGTAAAAGAAGAGATATTGAGCAAAATACATAACAAAAAACCAGCCAATCCTACTAGTCCTTATCTCCATCTACCGCCACACCATGTTGTTAATGACAATTGTTAAAGGGCTGGATGCCAATGATCAATCAATCAATGATCAATCATCAAGTAGGTCATGACGTTCTATCCTATCTTGACTCTTGTCTTTCTAACTGTACTCTTTCAAACTTTCTCTGAATTATGATTCCCTCTGTCACTGACAGAAACGCAACCTGTATCCACTGGCTTTCCCTAAGTGACTTAATCAGAACTGTCAGACCGTGAAGATCCTAGGAAGAGACTCAGACTGAAGCACACTCTAGGTCCAGCACCTGCATCCCAGAGTCACACGTGTCTTTCAGCACCTGCAACTGCCCACGGTCCTGAGCCAGATGAAACCAGCCTGCAGAACTTCTAAATCCAGAGACCTCATTGTTTTTCTATTTCACACACGTCTTCTTATCTTAGTCCTATAACCTACGGACCTTTGCCCCCATTGGAATTCCTAAACAAGCTATACACACTCGGCCAGGGTAGAGAAGCTACTTGACTTTCAAGTAAAGTTTCAAGTTCTTACATTTTTCCTTGGGTCTTTATGCTTCAACATTATGCCTTAGAGAAATACCACAGGAAAAAAAATCTCAAAATATTAGTAGTAGTCTAGTGTTGACATTGTTCTTTCTTTCTTGCTTGCTTGCTTTCTTTTGTTCTTTCTTTCATTGGTTCTTTCTGGTAATTTGCTGAATTTTTTACCCTTTCTTCAATGAATCATGAGGTGAGGGGTATAAAAATGATTACTTAGGAAAAAATTATACTCTCTCTCCCGCTTAAAATGTCCAGGAGCTTGTGTAGGAGAATTCTTCCCAGTTGGTGTGTTCATAGCTCAGTATCAAAGGCAAGGTCAGAAGAACAGGACAATTTTATGTAGAATAATTACTAAAGGGAAGATGACTTGGGTTCAGATCTTCTTTCCTTTGTTATTTTGTAGCTAGTGGCTCTAGAAAGATGCCTTGCCCTGCCTAAGCTTCAGATTTTTTTTATCAGGAAAATGAGGCTAATAATAGTATATAACACTCACTCACTGGTCCCAAGCAAGTACACAATAAATATTATTATTATTATTGCTGCTGCTGTTGTTGTTGTTGTTGCCATAAAAGCTTTCCTCCACCAGAGCCCTTACGGGAAAAAAACTTTTGGTGGTGATAGAAATGCTTATTATCTTGACTGTGGTCATGGTTTCACAAGTGTGCATGTACGTTGAAACCTACAAAACTGTATACATTGAATACGTGCAGTTTTAAAAATATCAATTATATCTCAATAAAGCTGCTAAAAAAAAGTCGGACTGGCATGCATGAAAATATGGAGGAGGCAGCAATAGTATAAGAGACTCCATTAGAAACTAAATGATGCTATTAATAAATGTTTAAAAAGAATTTCTATTAAACAGTAGAAATGGCAGAAAACAAACAAAGAAAAAAACCAAACAAGCAAATAAAAAACCCACAGAAGCCAGAGCCCATACTCTTGGATAGAAAGAGGACTCCAGCAGCACAAGAGAGGCAAAACTTCATTTCTAGTCCCACCAAGAATTTCCCACCAATGAGTAACTAGTTTTGTGGCTGGAGGCTATGGGAAGGACCTACAAGGTCGATGTGACCAAGCGAATGTTCCATAATGGAGCTTCCAAACTTTCAGATGTTACTAACCTTCTGCTCCAAACAGCCTCCCCAAGGCCAGGGGTCCTAGGAGTTCACGGGCTCTTCCTGACAGTCCCTGAAAAGCACACTGCCAGTGATGGAGTGAGGCTGAGTGAAGGTCCGCACATCAGTTTGAGAGAGATTCCCACAGAATGGTTATCAGAAGCAGATAATCTGAGGCAGGATGAGGAGGACAGGCTGCAGCTTGTGTTTCATAACATTACCCAGATTTCCCCAGACTCCACAACTTTGACCTTAGGTCCTAGAACCACAAGCTGAAAGCACATGAACTGGGAACAAGGGTCACGTGTGTCCCCAGTTCCCAGAGTTTCCTGCCAGGCTTCCTAGTGGCGGGGAACACTGTGCAGGCCCTTAAGCGGGTGTGAAGGCTGGCCCCAAGTTCACCAGGCCTACTGAAAAGATAACTTCCTGGCTGGGGTGCCCAAGATAGACCACCTGTAATGGGGAGAGAGCTTTGGATGTTCCTGAGGCCAGCTCTCTACTCTTTTAAATGCTGTGCACTGTAGGTCAGCCTTTAAAGGGAGTTATTGAGTAAATGGTGACCTCTGGCTATTCGCTTAACCCAAAGGAAGAGTCTAGGAAAATTTTTCATGATATAGATGTTAGAAACTGATTGTCTAAGCCTTGCTTCAAAGAAATGAACCTGCAGAGTCATGTCATAACATTCCCCTGCATTTCTTAGTTTCCAACAGTTTAGCCCTGAGCCCTGGAGACCCAGGAAGCTGAGAACAGCAAAATTAGACACTTGCCTCATGCTGAATTATCATCTCCCACAATTTCCTGTCAACTCTGCAGTTGTTCTCTATGTCACGGCCTCACAAGGCACACAGTCACATCTCTTAGGTCAGGAAGGACTCTGAGGATGATCCAGGTCATTCCACTGCCTCTTAGGAACTACACTCACATCATGAGATACACTCACAGCTTTATGATTTTGACTTCCCTTAAACATCTTCCAGACCCTTTGCAGAATGAAGCTTCCATACGTAACAGGCTTGGACATTCTGATGCAGATGCAGAGTCAGAAGGGAAGAGCTGCTTCCCCACTTTCTCCCCAGCCTCCCTCCCATGGGCAGAAGCTCTGATTTGCACCTAGCAGGAGCCTTTGATAACACATATACCATTGCCATATATTACAGAAGCCACAGGCTTCTGGTCAATGCCCCTGGGTTGGGCCAGGCCACAGTATAATGGACTAAATCTAGTTGCGTCTCAAGATTTGGAGCTTTATGAGATCTAAGGAATGAGGGAGAAGATGAGTTAATGGTGACTCTGTGGTTTGGAGCCTGGATGACTGAGTCATGGTCTCTGATAGAATAAGCAAGTCAAGAAGTCCAGGAACGCTGAGGGTGTGGGGATGACGAGAGAGCAGACCTGTGGGTTCCTTTGGCATGGAGTCATTTTAGAGGGCATTCCGACCTTTGTTCTGAGTCCAGAAAGGATGAATCTCACTAGACAAATAAAACTATTTTGGAAGACTTGAGGTGGGAGGGATTGCTCTGCTATGAAAGCGATTGTTTGTCACAGGAAATAGCTAGAATAAGAAGGAGAGGGGCGCCTGGGTGGCTAAGTCCGTTAAGCATTCAACTTCCGGCTCAGGTCATGATCTCACGGTTTATGAGTTCCAGCCCTACCTCTGTAGGGTCCTCTGTCCCCCTCTCTGCCCCTCCGCTGCTCATGCTTTCTCTCTTTCTCTCTCAAAAATAAATAAACATTTAAAAAACGAAGGAGATATTATGAGATAAAACTTACTTGACACGTATACATATAATAAAATAGCAATCTTCCATTTTCAGTATAATATCCAAGGAAAAGAGAAGTTGTGAGGAAGATTATGGGGGAACTACCCCATCCCAAAGTCAACCTAGACTCTCAACTAATCTTAGTATTCAAGAGTAATGCTCATCTCCCAAAAAGCCTTTTATTTATTTATTTATTTATTTATTTTTATGGAAACATGATTGTTTCCAAAACCCTCAACACTCACTCTCCTCTGAATACTTTTTTTTTTTTTTTTTACAGTGTAATGTTAGTTTCAGGTGTACAATACGGAGATTCAACACTTCCCTACAATACACAGTGCTCATCAGGACAAGCCCTCTGAATACATTTTAGTTTGTCAATGTGCCTCTGAAAATGTAGCATCTAGAATTTTAGAAAAGTCTCTAAATGCAATGTGATCTAAAAAAAAAAAAAAAAATGAGAGACCTATTATCCATCTTGTGCTCACCAGTTTCCCTTTATTTTTTTTTTAATTTTTTTTAATGTTTATTTAGTTTTGAGAGAGAGACAGACCATGAGTGGGGAAGGGGCAGAGAGAGAAGGAGACCCAGAATCTGAAGCAGGTTCCAGGCTCTGAGCTGCCAGCACGGAGCCCGACGCGGGGCTCGAACTCACAAGCCATGAGATCATGACCTGAGCCAAAATCAGACACTCAACCGACTGAGCCACCCAGGCGCCCACCAGTTTCCCTTTAATGTAACCTAATGTCACACTGGTGACTGAAGGCAAAAATTTTCCAATGTTAAATTATACAGATTTTAGATGCTTACCAATGCAGCTTATTGAGATCACTTTAAATCTGAATTCTGACCTCTTATTAATCATCCTTCCCAACTTTGTGTCATTTCCAGATTAATAATCAGGCCACTTGAGATATCTCTCAAATGTTTGATAAAAATATTGAATTGAGCTAGAGGGGAACCAAGATCACTGTGGCATATGATATCATTTTCCTCCTTCTCGACTGGTTTCTTCAGGATCATATTATTTTTTTAATGTTTATTTATTTATTTTGAGAGAGAAAGTGGGGGCGGGAGGTCAGAAAGAGAAGGAGAGAGAATCCCAAACAGGCTCTATCTGGTTAGCACAACTCCTGACCTGGGGCTCGATCTCACAAACCATGAGCCAAAATCAAGAGTCAGACGCTTAACTGACTGAGCCACCCAGGTGCCCCCAGGATCATATTATTAATGTCTGCTTCACTTACTTACAAAATAAGCCATTAACTATATAAGTATTTGAAGATTTTATAAGCTATTTATATACTGCCTGTTTGATTAACTTCGTTGGATAAAGAAATTAAGTGTCTGACTCTTAATTTTGGCTCAGGTCATGATCTCATGCTTTGTGAGATCGAGCCTGTGCTGACAGGATGGAGCCTGCTTGGGATTCTCTCTCCCTCTCTCTCTGACCACCGCCTCCCACTCTCTCTCGCTCTCTCAAAGTAGCTGTTTCATTATAAGAAAAAAAAATACCTGTTATTAAATTGGAATACAAAAACATAAAGTATTCAACTTGAGGCTCCCATTTGAGTTCATAATATAATGACTTTCTAGCTCTAGATCAAAGATTAAGGCTAAAGAGAGTGGAGAACCCATAAGATGGATATTGACAATGGCTAGAAGAGGTCACCACTCAAACTTCAGCAGTGCGGTGACATCACAATTACTAAATGACATTCATGGGACATTTTATGGTTGTGTAGGCACATGAATCACCCTGGGGCTTGACATAAATAGAGTAATAAAAAGAGGCCATTTAAAATATCATTTCCCTCTTAAAATGATGTTTCCCCATTGAGCTCAAGTCAAGGAATTTGAGTAACTGAGGGACATATTTTAGTGTGATTATAAAGGCGGCAGAGGGAAATTTTTATGGGTATGTTGATATTCATTTGTGAGTGGATTAGATTGAGTCTCTTCCCAACTATGGTTTCCTGAAGGATAACCACAGTTCCTCAGAGAAACAACCTCCAGCCAAACCCATACCTTTCCCTCCTGTAGTCTCCCTAGGAAAAAAAAAAAAAAAATAGACTTGTTTGCAATCACAAGATTTGAGTTGCTAAGAGTGTGTATTCACTGCCCAGGCATCAGAGGCCTGGCAAGGCCTTGCCCTGAGAACGTCAGCAAGAAGGTTGGAAATAGGCACAGACAGAGGGCACAGGGTTGAATGGAGAGTCAGTGACTCTTCTCTTCCCTTCTATGTCGACCTGGCCCAAATGTGGCAGGAGTGCTTCAGGTTCATGCACAGAAACATCACACTAGGGGGACCAAACACCCAAATTTGCCAAGGACTGAGAGGTTGTCCGGGACATGGGATTTTCAGTACTAAAACTGGGGACGTCCCAGGCAAATGGGATGAGTTGGTGGCTCTACCTCATACAACTGACAGTAAGATTATAAAAGCTCATCCAAGTCACCAAATCCCTTCTCTTATTTCCCCCTGAAATCCCAACTGGTATGGAAAATAAAAAGAAAGAAAGAAAGAAAGAGAGAGAAAAAGAAAGAAAGAAAGAAAGGCCTGTCCTTAATGTCGTCAAAGCACACGATATTGAATTTGACCCCTACCTGTGGATCCTGAGGGTGTGCAGGGTTATGGTTTATTATGGGTTATTATCCACTGTGTTATCCATTTAACCCAGTGGGTGGGGACATAGACTCTTGCCCCAGGCTGTGTGAGTCCAAATGCCATAGAGAATTTTTCTTAAGCTGTCCATTGTTTTCAGGCTTTTTATTTAAAAAATGGGAATGAGAGTGGGGCCTACCTCACATGCTGGCTGGGAGAACTGAGTTATAATAGCAAGTACTAAGAACAGGACTGGCCACGTGGTACAGAAACACCTGCTATCATTTCCATCTCTGGCAAACCAGCAGCTCTTTGCTTAATCGCTGTTTGATCATTGCCTGCAACACTTGCTATGTGATCACTCTTTCTCAGTTCCAAGCACTGTGCTAGGTGGGAGGAATACAGTGGGGGATAAGGAGACTAAGTAAGCTCCAGCTCTGGAGCAGATCACAGCTTCGTAAGCAAGACAGACAAAACGGTGAGGGAAGACGGATATTAGGAACCAAGTTATAAATGCTGTGGGATGCCTTAGGGGGTAGCTTAACTGTTTGCAGAGTTAAGAAAGCGACGACTACATTGACATCCGAAGGAGAGTAAGGAATTGGCCAAAGACGGGGAGGTGAATGGTGGCAGCACTGACGGCAGAGGGAACAGGTAGCAACCTCAACTGTTGTAAAGTTTGGGAAACGCTCTACCGAAACCGGCTGTCCTGTGCCCTGTGAGTCCCACTGAGAAACCCAAAAACTGTGGCAGAAACTAAGAACTGTCTCCCATTCCCCCCCTCCTTCCTTTTAGGGATAGGACTCTGATCTCCTCTGGGTTTTAGCTGAGCCCATAGCCTCCCAGGTTGGAACCTGAGCCTGGCCTTGTGACTACGCCGTGGCCAATATGCTAACTTTCAGAACACGTTTTTTAAAAAGGAATTTTCTTGCCCTCTCTTTCCCCTCCCACCTTTCTGTGGGCTGGAATATATGGATGTGGAGCAATCCAGTTTCAACCGGGCAGATGAACCCAATATCCCAGGAGACAGAAGAACAGCATGGAGGAAGGAATCCGGGCCTGCAAATGGCCAGACCTGTGGGGCCAGACCTGTGGGGAACAGACTTCTTGCACCTCTGCTTCTGGACTAATTCAACAAAGTGAAAGAAACAAACACTTGCCCCTGTTTTAAGCCATAACATTTTGGGGTCTTTTTGTTTCAATATGAGCTATCGTTTTCCCTAAGAAAACGGGAGCAGAGGACAACATTGGATGGGGAAAAGGGAGAGGGAGAATAGAAGACAGGAAGCAAGTCAGGTGGAAGCTGAGGAAGAAAGATAGGACCGAGAAGAAAACAAAAAAGCTGTTTAAATTTTCCAATGCTCAAGTGACCGAGGGCGGGAACTATTTCCAAATAACCAGATCTGGCAATTGCAGAAAAGATGGTCTGAATCAGTCAAGGCCAAGGCACGAGGGAAATAGATGTATGAGGGAGCTGGCCCAAGGGCTGATCTACAATCTGTCTGGCGGAACAGTCTCCACCTCTCCAATGCTGAAGAAAAACTTAATGACAAGCACTAACTTTTGTGGGTACTTCCCATATGCTGAATTCTTTCCACGGATTTCCCCCCTTCTTAATCCTACAATGACCCCAAGGGTAGGTAACATTATGATCCTCACTCTTCATTTTAGGACCCAAAAGTTAAATAATGTATCCAAGGGCACACAGAGAGCAAGTGACCAAGATAGGATTCAAATCCTATCTTCTTCAGTCAAGTGTCTCCACAGCCTACTTGTTTCACTGCTACACCACATTTCAGAGTAGATTGGAGTCTTAGGGGGAGCGTCTGGAAGTTTCAAAGGAAAACACAAATTTAATCAACATGGGGTAAATTCTCAGCCAGCATAGAAAAAACACAGAAGAAATAGACTCTGCACCAGGTGACCCTGTCCACCATCCACAGCTGACGGGCTCTGAGGGGCACTTGACCCAATAGCAGCGGATCCATAGTGTCTCCAGTGAATATGCCATGACTGGCACAAAAATATGACCAAGTATAGCTCTTCTCCTATACACGTGAGCTTGAAAACATCAAGAGAATGTATAGTTACAGCTAGCACTTAAGCTAAAATGTTTTGATATTGAGAGGGAGGCTAGAGTAGGCACGGGCCAGTTTGAAATTGAGAGATCAGAAAGGATGAGAAAGAAGAGAAAAGAATGGAGATGGGAGGGTGTCATGGGAAAGAGAATATGCAGTCCAGGAAAGTGAGCCAGGGAGAATTACACAGGTCAAGTTCAGGCCATTTGTAGCTATAAAATAAAGCGCTTCTTCTGAGAGAACCCGAGGAAGTCTTTATTCTCTGCAACCACACAGCCAAAAGGTGAAGAGAGGTGGGGGGGGGGGGAGGTAATTTACCTAGAAAAAGTGTTCTTGCGGTGTGTTCTAGGAATCCCTAGGGACTCCTAAGAACTTTACAGGGTCCCTTTAAGGTCAAAACGATTTTAAGGAGAGGAGAAGAAGAAGAGGAAGAAGAAAAGGAGGAGGAAGGAGAGGAAGGGGAGGAGAGAGGGAGAAGGAGAGAGAAAGAAAAGGAGAAGAAGGGGAGGAAGGGAAGGAGAAGATATCCTCTTTCCACTCACTCTCATACGTGTGTACAGAGTATCAAAAGCTTACTGATACGGTTTGAAATTTCACATTGCAACTCATCTTTAAGAATCAAACGTCTGTTGAACACCAGGGAAGGGAAGCAAAAATAATATAAAAACAGGGAGGGGGACAAAACATCAGAGACTCTTAAATATGGAGAACAAACTGAGGGTTTCTGGAGGGGGTGTGGGAGGGGGGATGGGCTGAATGGGTCAGGGGCACTAAGGAATCTACTCCTGAAATCATTGTTGCACTACATGCTAACTAATTTGGATGTAAATTTAAAAAAAATAAATTAAATTAAATTAAAAAGAATCAAACATCTATCAAATTTTGCTGTATTATTAAAGAAGAATATCCATAATTTCCTGAAAGGCTATTAAGATACTCCTCCTTTTCCTCACTAATACATGTGTGACAAGGTAGATTTTCAACCAGAATGATACATCACAACAGACAGAAGAAATAGATTTAAGAATCCATTTACTAAAACAACAAACATGTGCCAAAATGTAAAACAATAGCATTCTTACTATTTTTGTTTGTTTGTTTTGGAAGCGATAGCTGCTTTTCATTAGAAATGATATTATGCCATCAAGGAATATATTTTTGTTATTTCGAAGTGAATTAATAAGTAAATATTTTTAAATGTTCCCAGACCTAATATTCAATAAGGTCAATACGATATCAACGGCCTACCTAAACCAAAGCTCTTTGGGGTCCTCAGTAATTTTTTAAGAGTGTATGGGGTCCTGACACTCTTAAAAGGGCTTGAAAATCACTGTTCCAGTGATTTTAATCCCCCTTCATCATTTTGCTTTTCATCCAACCTGCTTTGCATGCTGGCCATAACCCCCCGGGACGCTGCTTTTCCACCTTTGAAGCCACCGCACTCTCAAGTCACATTAAGAAGACGGACAGGAAAAGCCCAGCATCCTTGGTGTGCTGTGAGGCCCCCTCTGCACCGCCTAACCTGCAGGCACTGGTTTTAACTCACCCTTTAATTATAGCCTTAAGTTATAGCTCTCCAGCTGTTTTCATTTAGTGGGAGCTTGTTGACAAATCCAAATGAACTGACTTCTTAAGTAAGATTCATGGAGATTGCTTCATATTGAAATATCCTCCCTCCTGTTAAATTATTTATTTTGCTTCAAAGTTATGCTGATTTCACTTTGCACCCTCTTTGGGACCACAGAAGGCTAAGTAACCTGTACTGAGTCTCAGTATGGCCAGGCAGAGTCTTAAGAGCTTTGCATGAATGGCTTAATTGACTTCTATGGGTAAGCCTCTTGGGGTTGTTGCAAAATTAACTACTGAGGAAGTGTTCAATAGCAGGACAAGCTCAAGAAACCATGGTTGTTAAAGCCTCTCAACTGCCTTGTGAGTTATCTATTGTTATCATACCCACTTTACAGATGAGAAAACAGACATTAAGCAACTCCTCTGATGACAGCCAAGCGGTATAGCCAGACTTCAGGGCCCGTGAGCATAACAACTATACTTAGGACTTTTATTTGCTAGAAATTTACAAAAGCTTCAGGCAAGACTATTTTCAAAATTTTACTTCAGACGTCTAACGGTCTCTAAAATTAGAGAAGTAATCTTCTTCCACTTAAATTACTTTGCATGGCTTTTCAGAAATAATTATAAACAATCGCTTCTCGGCCTTTTGGCTAGGATCAAGTGTAGAAACAATTATAAACAAATTTACAATTACTTAACTGTCCTTATCAACACTGTAAAAAAAATAAAAGGCATAATGAGTTGACAGTTACCTAAAGTTGGGGGTGATAAAAGGATAATTTGCCCCCATATCTCCTCTTTTAAAAGGTGAAATTTCGGGGCGCCTGGGTGGCTCAGTTGGTTAAGCGTCCGACTTCGGCTCAGGTCATGATCTCGCAGTCCGTGGGTTTGAGCCCAGCGAGGGCTCTGTGCTGACAGCTCAGAGCCTGCAGCCTGCTTCCGATTCTGTGTCTCCCTCTGTCTCTGACCCTCCCCTGTTCGTGCTCTCTCTCTCTGTCTCAAAAATAAATAAAGGTTAAAAAAAAAATTTTTTTTTTAAAAAAGTGAAATTTCCCTACAGGTAAAATTTTCTGTCTCTCCTTCTCTCTCTCTCTCTCTCTCTCTCCCTCTTTCTTTACTTTTTTGTCTCTGGTTATCTAGATCACTAAAAACTCCTTTATTTTGGATTCTGGACTGTGGATCCTACAGGTCACAAAAAGAAGACTGATTGATTTGGCTGACTTCAAACATGTTAATGGCAAGGCCGGGATCCTACAGGGTTCTTTCCACCTGAGTGTGCGTTTAGTTGATACTCAGAAAAACCATGCCACGAGACGTTAATGAGCAAAAGTTAGAAGGCTGGCAAGGGAAGAGCTATGTATATTCATGTTGGCGATGTAAATTTCCATTATTATTAAATATAGTAACCATAGTGATACTTTCACTTTCCCAGGCCTTTTGTTCTGAGGATCATAACACATGCCACAATTCACATCTATCTTCTACATACCCAGGGAATAAGGGACAATTCCCATTTTACTCACTGGGGTACTGAAAAGATTACCTCTAGAGCTAAGGTCAAATACAGTAAGCTGGAAGAAGCAGAAGGATGTGTGGTCTAAGAGTTGGATCAATAACAAATAGACCATTTAGTGAGTAAACATTGGAGTCAAAATCAATGATGCCCAAAGACGTAGTTCAAAGTTTATCTGTGGATAAGCCAAGGCAGTGTGAAAGGGTAGCTGAATTCTCAAACCAGCACACTCTTTAGGAACAGAGTTTAAATTTATTTTAGTACAGGGGAAATATGCCCTCAGTTACAACGGATGAGAGAAGGAACCAGCCCTTTGGTTCCTCTCATTGTTTACAATTAATAAGAGAAATAAATAAAGATAGAAGTAACAGCAAAAGAGAGCGGAGGGAAGAAATTAGGAGTCTTGTAACACTTAAGAGAAGTTGGGAAAATGTTGCTTTTAGGGATTTGGCAACAACTGAATTTGTGAGTGTTGAAATGAAAAAAAAAAGACAACAGGAAATCGGCTACATGGCTGTGGGGTTAATAGACAACAAAGGGCAGAGGTTTTGAGTGTCACAGAGTTACAGAGTGTTCTGTAATTCAAATCTGAAGACACACAGCTTTGAGGACTCTTCCAAGATGCCAGCCTCAGACCCAGCAACTAGAATGTTTTTCGAAAAGGCACGGACCCATATAAATAGAAGTCATTTAGAGCCAGAGATGGAAGTGTTTCTAACTCATCACAGGCTGCACTTCTCCCACTTGAGAAAAGGATCAGGAGGGGCCCAGTACCAGCATGCTGAACAGAATGTCATGCACAAGTCCTCAGCGGAGAGGCTAAGCAATGACATTGACAGAGGGGCACCCAAGAGGTCTGGGCCATTTTGAACCAATGCCTGACAAGGGAGGTGGTAACTGTCCCCTAAGTATGATGTGCCCCACATGCCCTGAAGAATCCCAGGCTGGTGGGGAAGTAGGGGGAACACTTTGCGGGTTTGCATTTAACAGAGTAAGCAGAGCACAGATGAAAAAGCCGACATCTGGGCCTAGAAGACGATGACCTCCACACTCTAGAAGTGCTGTTGGGAGACACAGGTGAGAGGAAGTCCTCTGCAGACGTGTCGGTGTTCTCTTTCCCAAGGCCACACAGTAGGAGCTGCAGGATTCTCTGTGTGGGTGACAAATATTTTGAAGCACATTGGACATACTTTTCTGCAGAATGTGGACAGCACCCTGCCCCTCCCCCACGGAATAGGCTAAGCCTACTACCTAACTCCTTGCGCTCTAGAAAGCCTTCCTTCCTTTCACCGTGATGGTAATTCTGTGAGCCAGGCAGGAATGTTTACGGAGGGCAGTCACAGGACAAAGCTACAGCTGTCTCCTCTGATTGTCATCTTGGTTTCATCAGGCCTGCAATAAAAGAGTCAGAAAAGAGGAAAAGTAAGAAAGAAATTTCAAGGGCAAACGCCGGTAACCCATCTTCCTTCCACCCTGCCCCCCCCTGCCCCCACAATCTCTTGGCTGAGAGGCTGAGTGCATCACACTTCATTTTCCCCCCTGTGTTAATGACACCAGATATTAAGAAGCCACTGTGTAGCCACGGGCATAAAACACCCAAATTGCTTGAAGCATTCCTTCAGAGACCCCAGTGCCACCACAGACAGCAAAAGTGTTCACAGAATATATCTTCTCTTTATTTGTGCTTAATATATGAGGGGTCAAAGGGTGCACACCCTTTCCTGCAATGCCAAGCACTTGGCAGATGGTGAAAAAAACCAACTTGGACGGCCAAAGCCCTGCTCTGGGGTTTGGGGGATGGGCCAGGAACACACTGCTTAGTGAGCCCTACCAATATTTATTTATTTTTTATTTTTTTAATTGTTTTTAAGTGTTTCCCGTGGTTTCTTTTTCTTTCTTTAAATATAATTCATTGTCAGATTGGTTTCCATACAACACCCAGTGCTCATCCCAACAAGCACCCTCCTTCCTGCCCATCACCCACTTTCCCATCTCCCCCACCCCCATTTACTTTTGGTTTATTCTCAGTCCTTAAGAGTTTCTTATGGTTTGCCTCCCTCCCTCTCTGTAACTTTTTTTTTTCCCCATCCCCTTTCCCCTGGTCTTCTGTTACATTTTCTCAAGATCCACATATGAGTGAAAACATATGGTATCTGTCTCTGATTTATTTCACTTAGCAGAATACCCTCCAGTTCCATCCACGTTGCTGCAAATGGCCAGATTTCATTCTTTCTCATTGCCAAGTAGTATTCCATTGTATATATAAACCACATCTTCTTCATCCATTCGTCAGTTGATGGACATTTAGACTCTTTCCACATGTACCCCAATGTTTATAGCAGCACTTTCAACAATAGCCCTACCAATATTTAAACACAGGTGAGGACAAGTCAAAGGAGCTTCAGAGATAAATCTTTTTACAAATAAATTCTTGATTTTTGCTATCCTACCACAAAAAGCAATAGTGTGAGTCACAACAGGCCAAACACTGAAATGTACAATGCTATGGCCAAAACTCTCCTCCCCTCCCACTCCTGCCTAGGCACCAGGTCACTTAAATATCATTATTAACAGTTTGGTATCTATTCTATCTACTGTGCTCCAGAATAACCAATCCAGCATATACTGTTTTGTTTTTTTTTTAACTCCACATGCAACCCATCAGGAAAATCCATTAGCAACACGTCTAGAATCGAGTGGGGGAGGGGCAGAGAGACAGGGAGAGAGAGAATCCCAAGCAGACTCCAAAACCCACGAACTGCAAGATCTTGACCTGAGCCGAAACCAAGAATCAGAAGCTTAACCGACTGAGCCACCCAGACACCCCCCGCCCCGGCCTGGATTCTTATAGTACCTTCCTAAGTGGTCTTCCTATTCTCTTTAGGATTAAAAAAAAAAAAAAAAAAAGATGCACATTCCTTCTCTGCCTAAGTCCTCTACATAGCACTACTTTAGAGGTTTTGCCTCAAGGTACTTATCCTATCCTGCAAGCCCTGCCCCAATGCCTCATCCGAGCTCCCCCAGCTCCTTCTAGTGCATTCTATGCTCAAGCCTGAGCCCCAGCCTCCTGCTCAGTTCTTCAAACACACCGGCCACACTGCCCCAACCAAGGGCCTTTGCCAAAGCCAGCCTCTTCTGTTCAAAATGCCCTTTTTTTGGATTTCACAATGACTCTGTCCCTCATTTTCTTCAACCTTTTGGTTAAATGTCACCTTCTCAGTGTGGCACGCCCTACAAACCTGATTTTAAAAGTAAGATGTGGGCGCCTGGGTGATTCAGTTGGTTAAGCATCTGACTCTTGATTTCAGCTCAGTTCATGATTTCATGGTTCTTGAGTTCGAGCCCCACATTGGGCTCCACACTCACAGTGCAGTGCCTGATTGAAATTTTCTCTCTCCTTCTCTCTCTGCCCCATTCTCTCTCTCGCTCTCTCGCTCTCAAAAAACATAAATAAACTTAAAGAAATAAGTAAGATGCTATGCCTCACTTTACCTTGCCCTCACCTCTACGTTATTTTGTTCACAGCACTTACGATGCTTCTGACAAAAGATGTCACTTTCTTAATTTAATTTATAGTGCTCGGTAGTTATTGTTTATCGCCCAACTAGAAAGTGTGAGAAGGTTTTCATCAGTTTGCTCTGCATTTCAAAGGCTTAGGTCGGCGCCTGGAACACAGTTCATGAACGATGAAGGAAAAGTATGTTTGCATCATTGAAAATGACTGCCTGTCACCACATGGGTGTGTGCTCTGTAATTGATTCACTCCTGATAGGGGGCTAAACAACAACAACAGAAGAAGGATCTTGACCGGGAAATAAAGTTTGACTCATGGAGTAGAAGGAGGAAATTGTAGAAAGAGGGCCTCGCGCCCCAACACTATTATATACTAAGACAGACCCTCTTAAAACACCTATACAGCACGTCTATGTGAGTGTTGCCGTTACTGGCACCAATGAGACAGTGCACACAAATAAAACCAATAAAAATGCAAAGGATCTAAAAATAATCATGGTCAAACCTCATCATTTAGGAAGTCAGTCTTCACCCTTTGCTCTTCTTTGAGCTGTCTTTCTAAAAACTGGAACTTACCGGGGCACTTGAGTGGCTCAGTCAGTTAAGTGTCAGACTCTTGATTTTGGCTCAGGTCATGATCTCATGGTTCATGGGTTCGAGCACGGAGCCTACGTGGGATTCTCTCTCTCTCTCTCTCTCAAAATAAATAAACTTTAAAGATAAAAAAATAATAAATAAAAAAAATTGGAATTTACCAATGTTCTACTGTCTGCTGGGTGCAGATATGAGAACTAATACAGCCAAGTGTATTCTATTAGGAGAGAATGAGATGAAAAATACCAAAATAAGAAAGGAAAGGAACAGAGAGGGGAGAGGAGAGGAAAAACACATGTAAGATTGAAACTGGTGCTTTACAATTAGAGTTTTACTTTTTTTTTTTTACTTTTTTTTTAATGTTTATTTTTGAGAAAGAGAGAGAGAGAGAAGAGGGTGTTGGGGGGGGGGGCGGGCAGAGAGAGAGGGAGACACAGAATCCGAAGCAGGCTCCAGGCTCTGAGCTGTCAGCACAGACGCGGGGCTCAAACCCATGAACCGCGAGATCGTGACCTGAGCCGAAGTTGGGCCTTAACCACCCTGGTGCCCCGATTTTTAATTTACTTAAAATGCAAATTATTGTTGTCTTATGTTTGGGGTAGCTAAACGAAAGTAAACTATAACGTAAGGCCCATTTCTTTTCACAACAGACTCTCTGCCTGCTTCTAAACGGCAGGCAGCCCAAGTCACCTAACATAAGGATGCATAACTGCTTCGACAGATGAAATCTCTCTGAGGCCCAAGTCACAAGACACTCGCTTCAGCTACGTCGTTCCAGGACCTAAGAAGCCCACTTCCATCCAGCGCAGACGGGTCAAGGCCCTCTCACTGGGCCTGCGCAAATGTCTGCAAGTGGTCATTTGACTTCAAGGTGCCTGAACCCTCCACCCCCGATCATGTCAAAACCGCATCTTTGAAGCAGCAGGATGGTAGGCTGGGCCTGCGTCGATCAGCAGTTCCCCCACCCTTGCTGGCTTCCAATCCCATTCACCCGCGCTCTCCCTAAAACCCCATAAATGCTCAAGACCTAATTTTTCAAGAAGGGGAATCTAAAACCCCGGATTTGACTTCTCCCTCTCCTCGTTCGGCTGCCTTGTGAATTAAACTTCCTTTCTTACTGCAAACCCGCTCTCGGTGTTTGGCTTTGCGGAGCCTCAGACATAGAAGCTGTGGTTGCGTTGCCAGATCGAGTCCCTCCACCTTCTACTGTGCCCATTCAGCCAGCCACACACGTCTTTGCGGCAATTTGCTTTGTTTACTGTAGCCTTCCCATCCCGCTCCCCAAGCTGTCAAGTTGCCAGGGAAACAGTAAAGGGCTGGCCTGAAGAATGGATTAGAATATCCATGCTGTGGGGTAAAGTTTATTTGGGTTATGAGAGGGTTGAGATTTCCCCCCAGGAATTACTGTGGTTGCTCTCAAATCTCTCATGGTCTGTAAATATACGTGCCAAAGATTCAACACCCTCTCTACTTGGAGTTCAAGGGCCTTAAAAGTCTGGCCAGAGGGGAAAATCTCCTGGTGGGCATTTCCCCTGAAAGCCATGAAATTCAACTCAGTTATTGAACACTTAGCTAGTATTTGAAGTTGCCTGCCATCCAAGCATATTTCTCTTCCTCCCAAGCCTCTCCTTCCCTCAAAAAAAAAAAGAAAGATCCCTTTGATCTACACAAGATTATGAAATGATTACCATAGTACTGACCCTACTGAGCCAATCAGATTGGCCGCTTGATCTTCTCTTTCACCATTTGGCTAAATACCAGTCGCCCAGCTCAAATACTTTCGGTTCCAGGCTTTGCCTCTTCTCAAGTGTTGTGGCCCAGAGGTGAGTGGGGGAATGCAGAACAAGGATGGCAGGGGAGCCAATCTGGCTGTTGCCATGGCAATTTGCTGTTGAATGAAATCTCGGTGTGGGTGATTGGGTGACACCCATAATGTAGCATGTTTTACATTCGTTTCATGCCATAAGTACTTTTCAAACAGCTGATATGTACAGAAACTGCCACCCTGGGGACGCTATTTCTGTATCTGTTGAAAGTTGTTAGTGAGCCACACGTGATCCATAGACATAAACCCTGTCCTTACTCTCGTGTATTTGTATAGGAGAAGTGGAGCGCCTACGTGTGTTATCACAACACATTCGTAAAAATTAATCATTGCACAGGAAAAACAAGGAGAAATGTCGTCTGATAAAGGGAATGTCAAGGAATCCAGAGAACCAAGCCTTATGGCACCAGTAATGTCTATGCTACACTTAGAAACGATGAAGTCTTTTCTGAACAAGAAAAGGAGAAGCACTAGGAGAGGGACGGAGAAGAGAAAGTGACACTTCACTGTCAGATCTAGGGTAGAACTGCTGGAACCAAGCTCGGTTCATGGAAATGTCATTCTCGCTCTCCACATTCATGTCTCCTGCACGCCCTGGCCCTCCTGCACCCTATTTCCCTGCCCTCTACTTTTCTGAAAGTGGCAGGGCTGTGACCCCCATCTCTTCCTCGGTGTCCTTTCACTGCCTCCCCTTGGGCCCTTCAAGGGCAGATAATCTGCTTTCAGGAAATGACTCATGCTAAGGTATGCATTACCAGTGTTGACACAGCACTGACTCCTAAGGAGATCGTGCACGTTAGCAAGAGATAAGCCACCTTTATGCCAATAAATGACGTTGGACCTCAGATTGCAGGGTGCTTGGGGGAGTAGGGAATGAATGTTGCTAGGAGGGGTGGCTCCCTCAGAAATATCCACTTCACCTGGATATGAGGTCCACTCCCTCCCCTTTCTTTATGTGTTTATTTTGGATCTTCCCTCCACCGAAATGTAGGCTCTTTGAGAGCCACTTTGTCCATCTCGTTCTCATTTACCTCTACATCCAGTGCCTAGAACAGTGCCTGGCCTAGAGTGGATACTCAAAAAACCCTTATTACCTGAGGGTTTAGTGAATGTTGTCTGTGTCTACTGCCCTGCGGCACAGACCTGCTGAACTAAGGAAGAAAAGGGGAGGCAACAAAGCCCAGAACTTGAAAAACATGTTCGTTGTTGGAAAAAAATTAAAACAGATAAGCAAAAATAAGAAAATTAAAAGCACTCATAATTTTCTCTCCATTTATTGTTAACATAGTAAGGTAAACCAATCCAGATTTTTATCTATCTATCTATCTATCTATATATTGTATATGTAAATAGATATCCCACAAATATACTATATACTGTAGATATACTTTGCCTGTATTATATGTATTATATATTATATGTCTTATATCTATATATATGAGATATTTAATATATCTATATATTATTATATATCTATAGCATATATAATTTATATGTATAAATTTATATGTATAAATAGATATACATTTTATCTATATCTACAAATAGTTATACTATATACAAACTATGTACTATAGGTATACTATGCCTATATTGTATATATTATATATATAAATATACTATATACTATAGGTATGCTATAAATATACTATCTATCTATATATATGTCTATTATACACACACACACACACACACACACATATACACACACTTTAACCAAAAAAACATCACACTGTCCTTAATATTTTCTACCTTGTTTTTAAATATACAATAAATTGGGGCGCCTGGGTGGCTCAGTAAGTTAAGCATCTGACTTCAGCTCAGGTCATGATCTCGCGGTTCGTGAGTTCGAGCCACGTGTCAGGCTCCATGCTGACAGCGCAGAGCCTGGAGCCTCCTTCAGATTCTGTGACTCCCTCTCTCTCTGCCCCATCCCTTGCTCACACTGTCTCTCTCTGTGTCTCAAAAAATAAATACATGCTAAAAAAAATACAAATACAATAAATCGCAAAAATCTCACCACATAATAAAATATTTTATAATGTTTTAAGTGACTGTCTAATAGCCTAGCACCACTTAGTACCAGCAGGCTTCTCTTCAACCAATTCCCTATTTCTGGACGTTAGGGTGTTTCCAACTACTATTTATAAAAACACAGCTAAGAATGTCCTTATTGCCAAATCTTTGTGCTTGTTATTTCCTCATACAAATGAAAATATTATCATCATTAAACATTGGCAATGACTATTGGATGCACTCTGCATGCCAGTATACTTACATTACTTTATTTAATCCTCCCCAAACCTATTATTCACAGATGAAGAAACTGACTTTGAAGATACTGAGGAATTTGCCTGAGGTTACCATTAGTCATGTCTTTTAGTGCTTTTGATATATACTCTCCTTTGGAAACACACTTTGGAATGTTTCACGGAATAAGTAGGCACTGTTGCTTCAGGTAAACCTTCCATTAAGGGAGAGATTACACAATCTCCCTTAGTGAACTGTCCCCATGTTCTATTGACCTGTTAACATTTACTTTCCTCTTATTTTATCCAAAATCTTTGTGATGCTTTAATCACCCTGTAGTACCTGGCAGCAATGTATCTTTTGATGTACATACGCTCTGATCGGACTGCATTCCAGAGAAGCAGTGTGGTCCTGGACTCAGAGTCCTAAAACAGAAGACTCGAACCCTGATTTCATCTCCTCTCCTGGAATGGGACTGTAGGCACATCAGTTAATTTACCCAAGCCTCAGTTTCCATAAAAGATGGTAAAAAATGATTTGGACCTAACTTGTCTCCCAGGGTTGTAATGATGGGACGAGAAAATGGAATCAAAAGAGCTTTCCAGAACAATGGGGATGGAAGGTATGGCTACCATTAGCAACACCATCATCTTTATCATGACCCCTAAATCGATTACCTTGCTCTTGATTCAGGCCTTTCCCTGAATAAAATGTTGGTGCTTTTTGTGAGTAATCAGAGAGAAAGAACATTGTAGACAGGAAAAAAAAAGGAAGATGGAAGAAAACAAAGGTCAGGAAGGAATGACCTGTGCCATTGGGGAACACTTGAGGGAACATCCTGTAAGAAGGAGCAATTGATGAAAATTCAGGACAGGCTTGGGGTGCCTGGGTGGCTCAGTTGGTTAAGCGACCAACTCTTGATAATCTGCCCAGGTCATGATCTCACCGCTGGGTTCCAGCCCTTAATCAGCCTTCGCACGACAGTTTGGAGCCTGTTTGGGATTCTCTCTCTGCCCCTCCCTGCTACGTTCTTGCACACATGCACTCCCAATCTCTCTCTCTCTCTCTTAAGAATAAATAAATAAATGTTTTTAAAAAATCTAAAAACCAACAACAACAACAAAACCACTTTAAAATTCAGAACAGGCTGAAAGACCGGATCTATATGCCAGTGTGTGTATTCAGAAGACAGAGTATTAGAGAAAGTATCTCTCATGGGGAAACCTAACCAGACCTGTAGACACCTCCAGGCTTCACCAATAATTAGTTTTGCATCTCATTTCCCTAATCTTTAAAATAGAGGAGTTACATTCTATACTTGGACACTTCTAGTCTTGAATTTGACAATTATCCAAAGTATCCCCTATAAAATTCCTTTGTCCTCAGGGCTTTGGAACTTTCTTGTCCTCCTTCCAAGATCCTGCGCTTCACGGACACTGAAATGTCACTCTGCAGGGACAGAAGAGTAGATTTATAGCACCTGGTGTCTGTTATTCAAGATGTGGTCCCAAAGGCATTTTGTCTTTCCAGCAGCCACAATACAGAACCGAGTGGAGGTTTTACAGGAGATCCCATCCATATTGCCAGCAAAGTCTAGCGGGCTTGAGGAAATCCACTGCATAGAGAAGTTTAATTGTTAAATTTCATTTCTGCTTGCTAATCAGTCATTCCCAACTGAAAGAAAAAGAGGTTAATCTCATACAGGCCTTGAAACAAAGCAGAAGATTAATGCGAGCTTCTCAGGAAGAATTCTGGGGATCACACAGAGAAAGGAAAATGAATAACTGATACTAAGCACGACATGTCAGAAAGAAGCTTGAATGCTTTCTAAAGGGAGCTATTCTGTCTCATAATTTCTTAAAGATGCCCTTCTCCCCCTGAAGGATGGATGTGAGACTAATGGTTTTCCTTCCTCTCTTATTTAAATCAAAGAACTGAATGATATCTCACTGCCCGATGATTCTAACATTATTACTTGGCTTTTAAAAGGCACACTAGATGTTTCTCTGAATGGCTTACAACTGTAAAAGTGCAATTAACTTTGCCTAATTTACAAAGCCGTTGGGGAGGGGGGGACAGGGGCCTACAGGAGTAAGCCCTGAGGTTCAATCACTAATTTTCCAATTCTGTGGAAGGCAAAAAAAAGGGGAGGGGGGGGGCTTGGTGCAGGTGTCTCCAATTCTCTGCATGGAAAAGTGGGACCTATTCTCTGAAAGCCCATCATGTTATATGGGAAAGCTTTGTCTTAAATTGTGTAGACATGAAGTTGGGCAATGACTCCTATGAGGAAATCTAATTCCTGGAACCACATAGATGGGGGGGAAAAAAAAGATTAAAAACCAATAGGCAGCTACGTGTCTTGTAAGTGGTATTTTGGAAAGAAATTTAGCGGAAAGGATGGGAACGTAATGAAAGTTAATGAAGTGAATTGTGTCAGTTACAGAAGCTGACCTGAGTTTTAGGGGTTACCCTGAAGATTTCTGTTGTGGGAAAATACCCAGGAAGTGACTGAGCCAGGCCAGTCTTTACTGGAGGCACGTAGAGGAAAAGGCAGGGTTGGTTGTGAATGTCCTCTTCTGGGAACACTCTGGAAAGGGGTAGTTTGGCTGCTGGGATCAGGCCAGCCCCACACGGCCTGGGTTTGCAGGGATCAAGAGAAACAAGGGTTGTGGGCAGGAAGGACAGAGTGGTGCTAAGAAAACCAAGGCAAGGGAACAAAGAGGAGGAGGAGCGTACTAAGTGTGGTGGCATCATTGTGACAGTCCTGCTGTGTCCAGGATTGAGCAGCGTGGTCCAACAGTGGGAGTGTGCACAGCTCTGAATAAGATAGCTCCCCCTTCAGCCTACTCTGAAATCCCCACATATTTCCATAACAGCAAAATGCAGACCCTTGTGGGAAAGCAAAACAGCTGTTGTTAGGAATATTGGAATAAATTAAGCCTTGATTAGTCATTCAAGTCTTGGAAAAAGTTTTCTTTACCAGAAGTTACCCCTTTCGCAGGAATTCTGATGAAATGGGTACAGTTATTTTCACAGTAACCATGGAGAGAGGGGGACAGGGAAATGCTTGCAAAAGGTTTCATCCATGGAGGTGTTTAACAACGGTTTATTGAGCACGTACTCTGTTGCAAAGTCCTATACTTGAAGGAAATACTCTCAAAGAGGCTGAAGATAACATCTCTGCCCTCAGGTTCTTACAGACTAGTTTGGGATCTAAGACATGAACTGTAGGAAAGGTAACAACTTAACAGAGGTACACATGAATGCCAAATGAAAAGCAGAGTAGATTCTAAGTGCCACAAGAGGTCAGAGCAGAGAGAAGACCTTTGAGGAAATTCAGAGCTACCCGAAGAGAGGGGCCTGAGTAGCATGTTGCAAATGGCACAAACAATGCAAGAGGGGAAGGTGGGAGTGGGGCCAAGGAAGGTCTCAAGAGGCAATTAGCTAGAGGATGAAGACGTGTAACACAGGAAGACACAACTTGGAACAGGAAGGAGAGCTCCAAGAGAGGATCACAGCTGGGAACCAGACTTACCCAACACCAACCACCATACCTCTAGTAGGCCAGTTTGACACAGCAGAAAGAGTGAGTTTGCAATCAGAATGACCATGAATAAGATGACTGTCTTGCATTGGGTTCAGTGCAGTGCCTTGGTGTTCTCGTTTGTAAAACTGGACAAAAATCCCTATTTCACAGGATAAGATACATAGCAATGAGCCTGACACATGGTGAGATCTCCACACAAGTTCTTTCCCTTCCCCGACCTCCAGATTCTTACACACACACACACACACACACACACACACACACACACCTCCCCAATAAGCCAGGAAGAAAAAGGACATTCACCATACACCTTTGTTTAATTTGATCCATAAATCAATTCTGTAAAAGTATCCTTAGGAGAGGGAAGAGTGGAGATGTAAAAACGATTCTGAGTTAATAGAGTAGAACGTCTTCTAGGTTGAGTTCTTTCTTTCTTTCTTTCTTCCTTTCTTTCTTTCTTTCTTTCTCTCTCTCTTTCTTTCTTTCTTTGTTTCTTTTTTTTAGGGGACGCTGGGTGACTCGGTCGGTTGAGCATCCAACTTCAGCTCAAGTCATGATTTCATTTTCCACCAGTTCAAGCCCCGCATCAGGCTCTGTGCTGACAGCTCAGAGCCTGGAGCCTGCTTCAGATTCTGTGCCTCCCTCTCTCTCCCTCTCTCCCGCTCGTGCTCTGTCTCTCTCTCAAAAAATGTTTAATGAAAACATTAAAAAAACAAAATAAAATAAATTTTAATGTTTATTTTTGAGAGTGAGAAAGAGAGAGAGAGAGAAAGAGGGGAGGGGCAGAGAGAGAGAGAGAGAGAGAGAGAGAGAGAGAGAATCTAGAGCAGGCTCCAGGCTCTGAGCTGTCAGCACAGAGCCTGATGCAGGGCTCAAACTCATGAACTCATGAACAGGGTTATTTGAGTCGACAGGTTCTGTGCCCTTTATTGTCTTTGAGCCATTTTATAACTTTAGACATTATAGAAAACTGATAGCATTGCAAGTGAGTATTGTCCATAAAGATGGAAATGAATTGTGTTCAGTAGAAATTCAACTGATTTCTCCCTAGCAGAAGAGGACAGTTTTGCACTTATTAGGAAGTCTACTTCGGTATTACTTATTGAAGCCTCTTCCTACGTCTATTCTATGGATTGCCCTTTGGACTGGATGTAACATCTTACTGGCTTCCTCCATTAATTGATGGCTTAAAGTACTGTAAATGCATTTTTCTCTTCCTTATGATTTCCTTAATAACATTTTCTTTTCTCTAGCTTACGTTATTGAAGCAATACAGTCTATAATATATATATAACATATAAAATGTATACTTTTTAATAGTGTATTTATTTATTTATTTAGAGAGAGAGCATGCACAGAGGGCAGAGAGAGAGAGAGGGCAAGAGAAGATCCCAAGTAAGCTCTGCGCTGACGGCGTGGAGCACGTCCCCCATCCCCCCCCACCCCACCCCCTGCCTTGGGGCTTAATAATCCCAGAGCCTTGAGATCATGATCTGAAACAAAATCCAGAGTCAAACACTCAACACACTCAAACAACTGAGTCACCCAGGTGCCCCTAAAATGCATGTTAATCGACTGTTTATGTTACTGGTAAGACTTCCAGGCAACGGTAGGTTATTATTAGTAGTTGAGTTTGGGGCGGTCAAAAATTACACACAAATCTTCAACTTTTCAGGAGATCGGCACCCATGGCCCCTGTGCCGTTCAAGGGTCAACTGTATAATGATTATTGATAACTAATTCTGTACCTAAGAGAACCAAAGGAAATAGTGCAAGACTTACATAATGCATTTAAGTGGATACATTTACTGATGATAATGCCTATCAAGCCCTCCAAAAGAATGGTAAAATGCCTCTGAGCTCTGTGTTCAGGTGGTCATTTCCCTCAGGAAATCTACCAGTTCAATTTTTTTTTTCCCACAAATAAATCTCACCTGGGCCATCCTTCTTCCGCTTGCGTGGAGAACTGCTTGCTCCATCACAGTTCTGGGATTCCCTTCCATCTCCATTCAGGTCCCACACTTTCCTCCTTATTTAATCCTTTGTTTTTGAGATGCACAGGCTACCGTACCATTTGAAAAAGAGTTTACAAGAAATAAATTTTTTGAGATATTGCCAGTCCTAACATATATCCTTATTCTACTCTTGTCCCTGTTGTGCTGTTTGGGCTAGTATAGAATTCAGCTCTTCCTCCAGAAAAAAATAAATAAATAAATAAAAATAAAATAAAATAAAATAAAATAATAATATTAAAACAACTAACTTCCTTAGAATTGCTATTACGTTTCTTCGTCGTCTTTTCTGCTTCCCATTTTCATTGAGAAGACAATACCATACTTTTTCTTGTTCTGTGAATGGTCTGTATTTCCTCCTGGCAACAGAGGATTTTTCTCTTTATTCCCAGTTTAAGGATATTTCATGATGAAGCACATTGGTGGGAGTCTTCTTTCACTGTACTAGGTCCTTGGTGGATACTTTCGATCAGGAAACACAATTTCTTCTGTAGTGAGATGTTTATTTGTATTATTATAATACTTTTCTCCCTCCTCTCATTTTTGGTTTCTATTTCTGGAATCATATTATCTACTAGATCAATGTCTCTAAGTTTCTTATTTTTTTCTCTACTTTTCAGGGTTGTGTGTTTGTGTGTGTGTGTGTGTCTTTTTTTTTCTATATCCAAGAAGATTTCTCCAACTTTATCTTCCAACCTCACTTCATTTTCCTTCTCTCCTATTTTAAACTCCCAAGAATTCTTTCCTGTCTTTGACTGCTCCTTTCACTAGAATGTTGACCTTATTCTACGGATGCAGTAACTTCTCTTGACCTTTGAAGATTTTTTTTTTTTTTTTTACTCTTTGAAGATTTTAGTTACACATTTTTAAAGTTTGCTTCTATTCCCTGAATTCTCTCTGTTGGCAAAAAAACAAAAACAAAAACAATCTCAACTCTAGCAGTGAGCTGAGCTCTTCCTGGTTCCCTGTCCTCCACCACAGCCCCAAAACTCTCTAAAGGCAGAAGCTGGGGCAACCACAGGACTCAACATTTGCTTTCTGTCTCTTGGGAATCAGTGTCCATTGTTCCCTGATGTCCATTGTTTCAAAAACTGTTGTTTCATGTATTGCGTGTGTTCTTGGTCCTATCAATTGGGAAGGGAAATCCAGTCCCTCTTATTCCATTTTAGGAAGAAACAGAAGTTCTGTGTGTGTGCATGTGTGTATCTGTCTGTCTGTCCTTATTTTGTAAAAGCATCAATTTTTGAGATCTCTTATTTTTTAATAGTTTTTTTCTCAATTTATTGTCTTGATGTAATATTTATATATTTTATTCACACTCTTGTCTAATGGTGCTGAGAGTAGTAAAATTTCTAGTGTTTTCACCCTAAACCTAGGGTTTGACATATCTTTTTTATTGTTTGGTAAACAAAGTATCCATCCATTATAGTTTTCTTATGTGTTTGAGTGTTTGTCTATGTTTTTAAATCAGAACTAATTCTTGAACTTCATGAAATGCCTTTTGGCCATTAATTAAGATGAACATCATTTTCTATTTGATCTGTATTAGTGTAGTATTTAGTTTATGATTAGTATCATAATATATGTCAGGTACTAAGCTATTCTTAGTTTTCAAAAATGAATTCCACTTGCTGCATTTTATTGTTTTGCTGAATTATGTATTTTTAATATTTAATTGAGGACTTGTCATCCTTATTCTTAAATAAGAGTGGATGTTAGTCTTCTTTTTTTAGTTCTATCTTTGGAAGGTCTTGATACAATGTTACTTTGGCTTTCTAAAAATAAAATGAAAGCTTCCTATAAAGCTCTGAAACAGTTTAAATGGTGCAGGAATTACCTGTTACTTAAAAATTTGAAACAATTCACCCATGAAGCAATTTAGGCCTAATATTTTAAGCAGTGGCCAGCAGGTGTAGGAGTCAGGGAGGTGAGTGGATAGAGTGTTAATAATTTTTTCAGTTTTTTTCCCTTTTTTTTTTTTAAGTTTATTTATTTATTTTGAGAGAGAGAGACAGAGAGACAGAGAGACAGAGAGAAAGCGTGAGTGAGGGAGGGGCAAAAAGAGAGGGGGACAGAGGATCCAAAGCAGGTTCTATGCTGACAGCAGTGAGCCCAGTGCTGGGCTCAAACTCACCAACTGTGAGATCATGACCTGAGCTGAAGTTGGAAGCTCCATCAACGAAGCCACCCAGCTGCTCCATGTCTTTGTATCTTCTAAGGTAAATTTGTTACTTATAAAATTATCCTCTCACCCAAGTCTCCAAGTACATTTGCGTATTATCTTGCAAGATGCTGTTTAATGATGCTTTAAGTACCTTGGGGCACCTGGGTGGCTCAGTCAGTTGAGCGTCTGACTTCGCTCAGGTCATGATCTCACAGTTCGTGAGTTCGAGCCCCGCGTCGGGCTCTCTGCTGACAGCTCGGAGCCTGGAGCCCGCTTTGGATTCTGTGTCTCCCTCTCTCTCTGCCCCTCCCCCACTCATGCTCTGTCTCTCTCTGTCTCAGAAATAAATAAACATTAAATTTTTTTTTTTAAATAATGCTTTCAATATCTTCAGAACGTGTGGTTATTTCTAATTTCTCACTGATACTTATATCCGTGATTGGTGGTGTTTTTCTTTTGTCTTCTTGATTAAACTGGGCAGGGGTTAGCACATGGTTAAGGGGTACCGGGCTCATCTGACCCCATGTCACTTTCTCTCCAGGGCGCCAGCTCACAAAGTAGCCTCTTTCGGGAATGTTGCCTGACTCTTAGCAGAGAGGGAAAAGAAATGGACACAGAAGATCACATGCTGGCTCTTAAAGCTTCTGTTCCGAAGTGATACACATCACTTCTGCTCAGATTTCACCTGCCAAAGCAAGACCTGGCTAAGCCTGTATCAATGAAGCAGATAAATTTAATCCTCCCCAAGAAGGGACAGCACATATCTTGAGGGATTATGCAGTCTACGGGAGGAGATGATATTAATAAGTTTGTGAGGATAAATCCACATAACTTCCTCCGTATGGTGCTTAACCATAGTAAAGGCTTAACTAAATTATCCCATTCAACAAACAGCACAGAACCCCTGCTGCATTCTCTGCTTCGTGCCAGAGAGATCATGTAATTGCATGGATTCTTACTTACAAACGCGTTCTACCCAGTTCCTCAGAAGTGAGCCATGAACGTATTTGAGCTATCTCCCAGAATCTGTGGGAGAGCCAGAGAATGTGGGTTGGAGGCTACCGCTCTGTGAACAATTCCCAGTGAAACCACGGGCCAACTCCAGACAGAGCCCAAGGCCCCACAGATTGTTCCAGACGCCAGAACCTTCATCACTACTGTTCTCTAAAAGCCTCAAGCCCTCACACCGTCCTGGCCACTGATGGATCCCTCCTGGTACTGGGTCCTTCACATAGTTGCTTCCCAATCAGTGTCACACAGACTGGTGTGACTGGTAGAGCCTGGGCAAACCGCCTGGACTCTAGTTGTAAGGGAAGACACGTGAGCGAGCTGCGGACTCTTTCCTGAAGACGGAGGAGACATGATGAAGAAAACCTGCCAAATTTAAGAAGGTGGTTCAAAAATACTGGAACACCACGCAGTGCCTGACATCAACCTCCCTACACAGACACGAGGAAGAAGTGGACGTGGACTTTACCCTCACGTGGTGCTTTGTAGTGCAGTAGAGACACTGCTATTAATGGAAATGTAATCAACTCTAAAATACATAAAAAGCTATACCCAGTTCTAGGAGAGTTTTTGAGATTCAGGCCTAGTCTGATGGTCAGACATCCCTGAGGAAACGTCACTGAGTTGAGATCTGAAGGTAGTACAAAGTAAGAGCTTGTCAGACACAAGGTGCACAAACAGCCTAAGAGGCAGAGGGAATGATTTGTGCAAAGAGCCGTCAGGAAAGTGCTAGAAACCCCTTGAGGGACCAAAAGGGAAGTCACCGAGTCCAGGGGGTGGAAATCCTGTGGTAAGACACACTGGAGAGTGGGCAAGACGGCGCCTCACATCCCCCACAGAGCTCTGAGCCTGGCCAGTTGCATGGGCCCGGGTTGTGATTCAGTTGGTGAAGACTGACAGGGCTGTGTATCAAGTTAAACTTCCCCCAAGGCTCTAGTCAGGGTTTGGAAGCATCAGTCTAGCCTAGTGTCCCCCTTAGAGTGACTTTTCAAATGTATTAGTGAGGCAGCAAGAGAAAAGGACGGTTTGGTGAGGGAGAGCACTATTTTGTAAACGCCTACCGTTTGCCAAGCACTACGCATTGGGGCTTTGTATAAAGTACCTCAGAGGTTGGTGTATTCACACAAATGAGGAAGCTAATTCCCAGCAGGGTTAAGGAACTTACTCAAGGTCATGCAGGTTAGAAGGAATTAAGAACAAGCTTTGAACTCATGCCTCTGTGGTTCCAAACCCACATCATGGTCGTTCCATAACGCTTTGTAGCCAACTGCGGGTTGGGGGGGGACAATGCACCAGGCCCGTGGTTCTCTACATGTGGCCCCACCAGCGACATCAACTGGTTTAACAGGAATTTCTCAGAAATGCAAACTCTCAGACCCCACCCAAGACCTAGTGGGTCAGAAATACTGCGGTGAGGCCCAGTGACCAATGTACATTGGAACACACCGTCCAGGTGAGTGTGGTCCACACCAAAGTTTGAAAGAGAGGCCGGCGATGAGGCTGGTCATTTTCAAGGGTACTGATGAAGGGCCTCTACACCCACCTTTACCATTTTCTTAGTCTCTCTTCTCCTTCCAACACACAAAAAAAGCAGTCTTAGAAGAGCTTCTTGGACAGGACCTCATGTTGCTACTGTGAATCTGTGGTCAGCAGCTGGGCGGTAGCTATCGCTATGTTCACAGATGTTATTGTCCTGATTTAAAAATAGTCCATCAGAACCTTGCCCCCAGGGCCCATGAGTAACAGTGTGTGCTTTCTCTGCTCCCCTGGAGAATAGAGAGGACAGGAGGAGCATAAAGAGAGACTTCCTGTCCCTTTGTACTTAGAAGAATGTCAAAGAACTGGGGAGAATTCTCATCATCCTCGATAAAGGAAATCCCACAAGAGGGGCCCTAACAAGGCACAGTTACCCCAGGGAAGCATGAATCAATCATTTTTTTATGCTTTTTTTTTTTTTTTTAAACAATTACCAGCCAAAACCATGTTTCAAAGAGCACGGGAGCAGCGTGATAGGCAGGGAAAAGAGAATCAGGGAAATCAGAGAAGAGAGAGGCACTCTTCAGGGTTCCTAGAAAGAATAAAGGTGGTTCCTCCAGTCAGCCTGTCCGGGTCTGCCTGACTGAGGGGTGTAGGGGTTTGTCACGTGCCCATGAGATGTTGCCATTTTCCCACAGCTGGGAGAGTTTTCTCCTCCCTCTCCCCTTCCCCAGTTGCAGCCATTACCCTCACCTGCCAGGGCCCCAAACAAATTCAGGGTATCCCTAAAGTGTCCAACTCAGGAAGAGTGACCCAATTCACGGTGCCCCGAGAGAGCCTAGCATCTGGCAATTGCAGCGTTAGGTCACACGGCCTCTTTGTCATTCGCTCTAGACATGTGTCAAATGCCAGCTTAGTGCCAAGACAGCCCAGATCTGAAGGGACGGCAGCAACACTGACCACAGAACCTTTACTTGGGATCTAAATCCCAAAGCAGAATTATGCTGACCCATGAGTTTTTTTTTTTTTTAATTTTTTTTTTTAACGTTTATTTATTTTTGAGACAGAGAGAGACAGAGCATGAACAGGGGAGGGGCAGAGAGAGAGGGAGACACAGAACTGGAAGCAGGCTCCAGGCTCTGAGCCATCAGCCTAGAGCCTGACTCGGGGCTCGAACTCACGGTCCGTGAGATCGTGACCTGACCCGAAGTCGGACGCTCAACTGACTGAGCCACCCATGTGCCCCGACCCATGAGTTTTTAAGCAGGACACTGGGAAGTTTAGAGAGTTGGTAGAGGAAAACCTGAGGCTAAGTAGGACCCAAAATCCATTTATTGCCTCCGTCAATAGTGATGGGGGCAGACAAAAAAAAAGCTCATTCAGTTTACCCAAGGGAATTGGGCTTCACTTCAAAGCCAGGGCAGCTTGTGAAATCTCAGTAGCCTCTTTATTTATATGGTAACAAAAGAAAGAGGGGGAAGAAAACTGCATTTGCTTTCACTAAGCAGACACCACAGGTGAGTATTGAATCCATCTTTCGTCCTTTGCTACTTTCTTTCTTTCTTTTTTCTTTCTCTCTCTTTTTCTGGAGAACAGTTTTTGGTTTTGGTTTTGGTTTTTTAACCAGATGCCATTGTAGGGAAAGGGCCTGGATTCTGAATGAGCATTTTTCTAGAAAAAAGCTTATATGCTGGTGCACCATTTAGGAATCATACTGCAATTGCTCACAGAAAAATGGGGACCAGGCTGATGGTAGAAAGCAAGCTGAATTATTTAGAGTACTTAATCACATGGCTGACTCTACGTGCCCTTAAAAGCTCCTTCACCAACCTCTCATGGGAGTAGAAAAGTAACATTGAGGTTCAACAGATCCCACCAACATGAATCAAACTCAACATGCCCAATTAGTAGGCTCCATGCTTGGTGGGTTAGTGGAAACTGGGACTCAGGCCCTTTCATCCTCCTTCCATACCTTCCTCACTGCCAAGGTGAAGACCTTCCTCTCAAACAAAGATAAACTGCAGACTTATACATATGTAATAAACATGTGTTGTTGTTGTTTTTCAGTCTCCCAGCATTTTTCAACACCTTTCTTGTGATTGGGAAGTTCCTCACTGTAGACACCAGGCTTTCTTTTCCAGACTAGGGCCTGGAATGTTACTTAGCTGTTGCCATGAGAGCCACCTGCTTCAGACTTTACTTTGGAAGCCAGTGGCATAAAGGAACAGGTACCATGCAGACTGCACTTTGGTGAGGATGGCAATGGCCAAGTCCAGTTTCCCAAGGCCGCAGCAATGGCGATTCCAGCAGTAGCTTCCAGTGTCCCTGCTCAGAGAGAGGCCATTCCTGTTGTCCCCAGCCCAAATCTTCTATGTTAGGCATCCCTCACTATGTAGCCCCTAAGCCCAATTTTTAAGTCCTAATGGGGATTCTGTAAGCTATCCATTCCCCAGTAAGGTAGTTTTCAGCCTAAATTGGCCCAAAGTGGATTCTGTTGCCTGCAACCAAGAATCCTAACTTGTACAACATGCTCTGTCTCATTTAATCCCCAGAACAACCACGTAGAGGTGGGTTAACCTCATTTCACAGATGGGAAAATAGAGAATGTAAGCAGTCATTAAGTGGGAAAGCTGAGTTAGCACATCTCTTTTTCCAGTTCCATGGCCCCTGAAGCATATCACACTCCTTACCTCAGGGTGCACTTAGAATTGAAGTTTCTTCTTCTTCTTCTTTTTTTTATATATGTTTTTATGTTTATTTATTTTTGAGGGAGAGAGAGAGTGCGTGCACAAGCAGGTGAAGGGCAGAGAGAGTGGGACGCACAGAATCCAAAGCAGGCTCCAGGCTCTGAGCTGTCCGCACGGAGCCCGATGCGGGGCTCGAACTCGTGAACATAAGAGCTCATGACCTGAGCCGCAGTCAGATGCCCAACCAACTGAGCCACCCAGGCACCCGAGAATTGAAGTTTCTTGGATTTATCTGCCTTCAGTCTTCTCTCCTCGACTTGAATGTCATTTCTTTTCATTGCTCAGCATGACCTCCCAGCCGCTGGGACCCTATCAAATACCTGGCCCTTCTGTGGCACTTGTGGCTTATGGCCATCCACCCCCAGTCCTTCGTGCACACCTGCAGACACCTTCCCTGAATCACTCAGGCCTTCTTGCTCCCAAAGAAGCTCAAGACCTCGTCATCTCAGAACTCTTCCCCAGCCCGTCTGCAGCAGCAGGTGAGACCTGTTCATCCTGCCTTTCCAAGAGATGCTGGCAACAGTTGCCCATGGCCTGACATGCTGCTTACGTTTCAGTGATAGTGGCAGCGGCCACAGGCACTGGGACCCCCATCCCCCTTGCAGAAAATGAGGCTGTTTATTACGTGGTGGGTGTTCTAGATTTTGTCTCTCTTACCTCCCCCGATTTTCTTTCTTCCCTGCAAAGTCTCGGGAAACTCAGGAACTGGTGCCCCTCAGAGTCTGACAGCCTTTCATGGTCCTTTGGGGTTTGGTGTTCCATGTCTGGAATCTTCCCTACTAGTGAGCACAAGGCAGGCACCACGAACAAGACCATCTGGGAATGGCGGCCGAGAAAGATGTAATATTCTAAACCACTGTCTGTCACTCAGATGTGATGGGCTGACTGTCTGTGTCCCTCAAAATTTATATCTTGAAGCCCTAACCCCCAATGTGATGGTGTCTAAGGGTGGGGCCTTTGGAGGTAACTAGGTATATTTATTTTTTTAAGTTTATTTATTTATCTTTCGAGAGAGAGCAAGTGGGGTAGGGGCAGAAAGAGAGGGGGGAGAGTGAATCCCCAACAGGCGCTGCACTGTCAGCACAGAGCCCCATGTGTGGCTCGAACCCACAAACTGTGAGATCACGACCTGAACTGAAATCAAGAGTTGGGTGCTTACCGAGCCACCCCGGTGCCCCGGAGATAGCTAGGTTCTCAAGAGGGTGGCACCCCATGATGAGATTAATGTCCCATAAGGAGAGATAGAGAAACCAGAACACCCCTCCCACTCTCTCTCTCTGCCACTCGAGGACACAGCAAGAAGCCAGGAAGAGGGCCCTCACCAGGAACTGAATCTGCCGGCACCCTGACCTTGGACTTCTCAACCTCCAGAACTGTGAGAAACAAGTGTCTGTTGGTTAAACCACTCTGTCTCTGCTCTTTTGTCATAGCAGCCCAAGCTAACTCAGACAGCTGGCATCCCATCATTGCTGTAACTGATTCATTCTTCATAGCATCCACAAAAAGGGGAGTGGAAAATAAGCAACTCACATTTCCCAAGTGCCCACCCATGCTCTGTGCCAGATGATTTAAGCTATTCACTTAATCTTTACAACAACTTTACAATATCATCTCTTTTGTTTTGGTTTTATAAACAGGAAAATGGAGCTAATAAGGGAATACACAACCAGAGTTATATAGGTAGTACCTAGAAGTATGACTTGAACCCAGAAGTTTTTTTAATGTTTATTTTTGAGAGAGAGACAGAGCATGAGGGGGGAGGGGCAGAGAGAGAGGGAAACACAGAATCCAAAGCAGGCTCCAGGCTCTGAGCTGTCAGCACAGAGTCCGATGCAGGGCTCGAACCCATGAACTGTGAGATCACGACCTGAGCCAAAATCGGACGCTTAACCGACTAAGCCATCCAGGCGCCCCTTGAACCCAGAATTTTTGATCCCATAGTTTCTCCCACAGTAAAGTGAAATTTAAATACAAGGCCTGACTTCTTAGAGGCACATAGCAAAACAAAATGTTGATGAACAAAAGATTTTATCTTTTTTTAAATTGTTTTTTAATTTGAAACAGGGGAGAGGGACAGAGGGAGAGAGAAAATATCAAGTAGGCTATATGCTCAGGGCTAAGCCTGACAGGGGGCTCAATCCCACAACCCTGGGATCATGACCTGAGCCGAAATCAAGAGTCCTACACCCAACCGACTGAGCCACCCAGGTGCCCCCAAAATTTTATCTTTTAAAGTCCAGGGTCCAGGTGTTTCTTTTGGCCTTGGGAATTTAGAGAAATGTAGGTATTAGTTGCTTGTTCTTTAGTTTATTTCATTTAATCACTCAAAAATATTGTTTCCTTAGCTGACAAGCCTAGAGATTCAGGCAAGCTACATCTCATTCGTTTTAATATATCTTATGGTGACACGACTAGCAAAATGCAACAGGAAAATCCCATTGGGCTTGGGATGGCCTTAAAATGCAGAGCAAAATGGGGAAAAAAGTATAATTCTCGTATTGTCAGGTTATAATCCTTGATGCAAATTTTAAGTGAACTGACTAATAAATGAAACGTCTGCCACCAGAAAACACAGAGAATTCCAGAGTTTTGACTCTAAAATTTCCCGTCATCCCTCTTTGCCTCCACCAGCGATTTTAACAACCACTACCACCAAAGATTATGCATTGGATCCATTTCAAAAATCTGGGGAGCAAGTAGATGAGAAAGTCTTCTTTATTTTTTTTTTTTCTTTCAGTTGAGTATGTTCTTCCAAGATCTCATGATTCCAGGAATATGGAAGGCAGTTCTGCTAACTAAACAAACAAACAAACAAAAACATTAGTGCTAATTCGCTCCAGACCTAGAATGGAAACAAAGAAATCTATTACTCCCTGTGATGAAATTCAAACAGGCAGATAGGGACCAAGAAAAGTGTGCCGACTTTAGGATCACAGTGTTGTTTTGTTTCTCCCTTCACTGGTGACGCCGTTCTCCCCCAGTGTTCTTCCACGTGACAGATACCCAACAAATTAAAGTGAAATCCACTTGGCCACCATTAAAACTTTGCCACCAGATAAAATCTGTGCCCATCGGCTGGGTTAGGGTCAGCTGATTGGCAAATACGCGTGTCCTAAGTTCTCAGAGCTGTGCCTGGTGCTGTAGAAAATAGAGAGGTTCAAAAACGTGTCCTTTTACTGAAAGAGGTGATAGGCTTTTATGGACCAAGATGATCACAAATGAAACAAGAGTGAGCAAAGTCAAATGATACTAAATTACTACACTTCATGGCATGTTTTGCAAGAGCTGTAAGGTTTCGGAGGGGAGGGGAATGAATCTGAAGGCTGTTGGTAGGCAGAAGCAGGCTCATTAGATTCCTTAGCCTCAACTTATCCTTCCCCAAGGCCAGCTCCGAGCCCAGAGCCTTCCCTGCCAGACCGGGTAGCATCTTATTAACCTTAAAGTCTTCAGAAACTCATTCCTTACTAGCTTCCAGTTCAACTAAACAGAAATGCATGAATACACTACCATGTGCAAAGTAATTCCTGTGTTTTGAGGACACAGCAATCACCGAGAAACCAGTATTCTTCACTGAACCACTGAAGACCACTACCCTTCAGTCTTTGGATGTGGGCTGCTGCAGAAAGGGGGCATGTGGCCTTGGGCAAGGCAACCCTCTTGAGCCAAGGCAAATATTACAAAGGGCTGACAGTTGAGGGTATCTGCATGTGGTAATTCTCAGCAGGTGGAGGAATAAAGCCCTACAGGGCTGAAAGGAGATCTAGGCAATGCACCACAGCCTATGCTGGTCTTTCCCTCATCCCACTTGGATTCACTACTTTAAGTTCTGGAAGCAACTCCTCTGGGCTTCTGGGGTCAGTTTGTAGGAGGGAAGCTTCTCTCAAGGAAAACTTACACAGGAAGGTTAGCCCTGGGCACTGCAGCTGGTTTCAGGGTAACTGCTTATACCCATTATCTCTTTCCTCTTCAACCATTGTAGATGCTCCCCCCTCTTGTCTAGTACTTGGAGTCTTGGTGACTTACCTTGTGTGGCTTTGCCCATATCATCATCCCTAAGGAATCTCACCCCTGGTTACCCTGCCTTTATGTGATTGCTGCACGCATTTCTTATTGGACAAGGCAGTATCAAGAGGAACCAGGAGGAACCCAAGTGAATTACTTGGGTTACAAACAGGGTTCTCTTTGCCGCCATCGTGTAACAGAAGCCATACTTCCTCCTGATTATCAAGGTTAATTATCCCTGCTAGAATTGTGGCTTAAACCTGCATATATAGCCACCCCATCCTAGAATCCAGCTCAGAGTTTTGCCTCATCCACCAGCTGGTTGTTAGGGATACTCTATATGGTCAGAGGTGTGAACTAAGAGAGAGAGATTCTGTTGGATGGATGACATGGGTGTCCGAGCCACTTGCTTAGGGAACTTGCTTGTGTCCTCTGCCCTGCTCCCACCCAATTCTTCATGTACTGCTTTCATCTTGCAATAGATGCTTGCTGGATCTGTCCAACGACATGACTTGGTGGGTCGGATAGAACCCTGCTCATGATGGACAGCTGTGACTCCGTGGTCATTAGATTTCTCATGATCAATCATTCCACCTCTTCCATGACTCAATAGCATGCCAGGAGCTTTTTTTCAAAAGGCGTATAATTGTTTATTAAAGTTTCTGTGGTCTTATTCCAGAACCCTAGGGTCTGTGTTGTGATTTGTCTTTGGAGCTTAGCATACTCTTTACATGGAGTCTATGGAGTCTTTTCCCACCACTGAAGATACTTCTTCCCCCCGCCCCGAGTACTCCTTTATTTATTTATTTATTTATTTATTTATTTTTAATTTACATAATATCACTGGTCTATTAGGTCATTAGGCCAAAGGCCAGTGTCAAATAATGCACAGAAGCCTTAATCTGCTGCAGGCCCTAATCAATATTGGCAACTTTCTGTTTCCCTAGGTATTTGGGCTGCAGCAATATTCCTAGATGTGGAATGTGCAGCCTCCAGAATTTCAAGAGGTCCACCAGGTGTTGAGTGCCCTTCTTTCTATTTGGAGGTGCAAGATGAAATCATTTACCCTTTTCTGCAGAGATGAACTGAACACCTAAAGTTTTTACTCATATGGGACCCCCTAAATTTTTCTAGTTTTTTACTACAGCTGGAAGCACATGGGGCTTCATGAACCAGTTACTACTTTTTCATCTAGTCTGAATAGCACGATTCTATCCATATAATGAACCAATAGATGTTGTGTAGAATGTCCAAGTCTCCGAGAGTTAACATAGCCTTAGCGTAAGACTGTAAATGCATACAGGTTTCTGTCTGAAGTGAATCTGAAGCCTTCCAGATATCTTTTTTTCTGATAGAGATAACAAAAGAATGGATTGGCCAGATCAGTGGCCACATACCATGAATCTGAGGCTATGCTAATCTGCTCTAAAAGGGATACCTCAGGGCCAGCAGGTGCAACGGACACCAGAACTTGCCTGAGCTTGAAATATCTATAGTCTTCCTACAGGATCCATCTGGTTTTTTCAGGGCTCATACTAACAAATTAAAAGGAGATAGGATGGGAAAGAATTTCAGGAGTGGTACTAACTTCTTTCATTCCTCCTGGATTTTTTTTTTTTTTACTTGCTACCTTGGCAGGAGAGTAGAGGTGCAACTCCAGAGGCTCCCACCCAGTTTTCTCTGCTACAGTAGCACGTATCCCACCAGCTAAGAGGCCAATGTCAAGATTGTGCCTCTTACCAAATATGTCTCCTCCGACTATCCATTCAAAGACTGGTTAGGGGACCACTGGACAAGTCCACAGGCCCAGTGGACACACTGCAATCCAGACATAGGCCTGAGCTCCATTTTTCACCAGGTGTCCTATGCCCTACTCTAATAAAGAGCCCAAGTTGAGGCTTCGAATCTCTGTACATCAGTGTTAATTGAGACCCAGCATCCAATACTCTCAAGTGTTCACTATTCCCTTTTCCCTAACATATGGTTCCCTGAGTAAATGTGTATAGATTCACTTGGGGGAGTACTGGAGGAATAATTGTCTGTTAACATATTATGGTGTTATGGAATCCTTCCTCCTGGGTACACAACCTACCCTTCAGTCAGTGGGTTCTGGGTTTGAAAACGGGCTTATATGTGAAACCGGGTGAGAAGTCATGACTTTGTGTTGGGGCAACTGCCCTCAGCATCCTAATCATACACCTTTGATAGCTTTTGATCCCGTAGACCGCATAGGTTCCTTGTCGTCTGACCATCTATTTTGATCCTAGTGATGCGAAGTTGTGTTAACTAATTCCATCATTCTCTGTGGGTCTGATCCCCTGGCTGTTTCTCTGTCCTTGCCTTTCATTATGGTAAATTCTATCCACCTGGCTTCCTAGGGTTAAGTAACACTACCTGCAGCTATTGTTCTGGGATCCTATTATCCCTATTGCTGTCAGGCAGTCCAGCTCTATAGTGGCATCTCTTATAACAGCTCTGCAGTACAGATCATGGCCACTACTGAGCTTCTTAATAATGCTGGTGCCCCTCTCATCAGCACCTCTCTTAATGCTACCAAGAAAACCCTTTGACTTGCAAACTTACCTTTTATTTCTTTTTTTAAAAAAATTATTTGAGAGAGAGAGTGTGTGAGTGGGGGAGAGGGGCAGAGAGAGAGAGAGAGAGAGAGAGAATCTCAAGCAGGATCCGTGCTCAGTGTGGAGCCCAACACAGGACCCGATCCCATGACCCTGGGATCATAACCGAGCTGAAATCATGAGTTGGGTGCTTAACTGACTGAGCCATCCAGGAATCCAGAACACTTAGCCTTTATTTGTCAATTAATCCCTCACAGACTTTCATTACCTAGTTTCCAAACTGTCCATTGTGCTTAGCAACAGCTACCCAGTTTTACTGTTCATAGAGTAACTTTTCTTTCCCCTATGTCTCAAAACTGTTAGAACATTCTCTTCTATAAGAATACCTTTCCAGTTTACGTCTGGTGTAAGTATTAGCAGGTGCACTGCTATCTCATGCCAGATGCTATCCTGTGGTTGGTGGAGGTCCTCATTGCCAAACGAGCAGCAAGTGATCCAGCTCCAAAATCTCATCTTAGCAACTGATTTCTGAAACCACTCTTGGCACCAACTGTCGTGGACCAAGTTCCCAGGAAGCCAACGCTGAGCCAGAGAAACACACAGGAGCTGTATTACAGATAGCTCTTGATATTAATACCTGTGGAAGAAAAGGGAAAGCTTATGAGGCAGTCTTGACAAAGCCCCAGTTGACTCCTTGGATGCTCTGAATCTTGGATGACCTATAGAGTTGTGCAGAGTTGGGCCAAGAGGCCAAGCACTTGTATCTCCATATTAACTAGTCATTAGATACAGGCTGACTCAGGAAAGTGGTCTTCAATTTGGGTATGATGACCTTTTTTAAATAATTCTGCAGAGGACTGATAGCTGAAGGCTCTGTGGACCATGTACCACGCAGCTGGGGAAAGGGTCCTTTGTTAATGAGGGACTTGGGTGACACAATCCAGCATCCACCACAGCTGCTGGCTTGCTGTGTAAGGAAATGGGTAACTAACACGGGCTAAGGAGCTTTACAGGACCAACCTCAGTTGGCTCACACTGGAAGGCTGTGTGCCTAGAAAAGGACAGTTAAGTTTAGAAAAATTATGTGGACTACATCACAGGTAAGTTGCTGAGTCAGGGAGACATCAAGGTAAGCTGTGAGAGAGGTACAGCATGGAGATTCAGGACACAATGATTTTGACCTTTCTGTCCTGAGCTACTAAGTGACTGGAAAAGTCATTTTACTTCTCTGCCTCTCAGTTTCCTCAACTGAAAATAAAAGAAGATATTAAAAGACTTAGAAGATAATATAGGAGGAAATTTAGAGGACCTTGGGTTTGAGGATGAATTTTTAGATATAACACCAAAGGCATGATCCATGAAAGAAATCATTGATGAGCTGGAATTCATTAAAATTAGAAGCTTCTGCTCTGTGAAAGACTACATCAAGAGAATGAGAAGACAAGTCACAGACTGGGAGGAAATGTTTGCAAAAAATACATCTGATAAAGTACTGCTTTCCAAAATATACAAAGACTTCTTAAAACTCACCAGTAGGAAAACAAACAATCCAATTTAAAAGTAGGCCAAAGGATGCCTGGTTGGCTCAGTTGGTTAAGTGGCCGACTTCAGCTCAGGTCATGATCTCACGGTTCATGGGTTTGAGCCCCGCATCTGGCTCTGTGCTGTCAGCTCGGAGCCTGGAGTTTGCTTCAGATTCTGTGTCTCCCTCTGTCTCCGTTCCTCCCCTGCTCATGCTCTGTCTCTTTCTCAAAAATAAATAAACATTAAAAAATGTATTTAAATAAATAAAAGTAGTTCAAAGTTCTTCTTCTTATTATTATTGTTATTTAAATCAAGTTAGTTGACATACAGTGTGGTCTTGGCTTCAGGAGTAGAACCCAGTGATTCATCTCTTACATATGACACCCAGTGCTCATCCCTAAAAGTGCCTTCCTTAATGCCCATTACACATTTAACCCATCCCCCAACCCACCTCCCCTCCAGCAACCCTCAGTTTGTTCTCTGTATTTAAGAGTCTCTTATGGTTTGCCTCCCTCTCTGTTTTCATCTCATGTTTCCTCCTCTTTCTCGATGTTCATCTGCTGTGTTTCTTAATTTCCACGTATGAGTGAAATCATGTTATGTGTCTTTTCTCACTGACTTATTTTGCTTAGCAAAATGCATTCTAGTTCCATCCGTGTTGTTGCAAATGTCAAGATTTCATTTTTTTTTTTTGATCGTCGAGTAATATTCCATTCTATATATACACCACGTCTTTATTCATTCATCATTCAATGGACATTTGGGCTCTTTCCATAATTTGCCTATTGTGGATAGCACTGCTATGAACATGGGCGGCATGTGCCCCTTCAAATCATCATTTTTGTGTCCTTTGGATGTATTGGATTTGTATTTCCCTGATGATGAGCGATGTTGAGCATCTTTCCATGTGTCTGTTAGCCATCTGGATGTCTTCTTTGGAAAAGTGTCTATTCATGTCTTCTGCCCATTTCTTCACCGGGTGATTTGTTCTCTGGGTGTTGAGTTTGGTGAGTTCTTCCTAGGTTTTAGATACTAATCCTTTATCTGATATGTCATTTGCAAATATCTTTTCCCATTCCATCAGCTAAAAATAAGCCAACGATCTCAACAGCCACCTCACCAAGGAAGATATACAGATGCAAAAAAAAAAAAAAAAAAAAAAAGCTTTTGAAAGCGTGCTCCACATAATAGTCATCAGAGTAAAATGCAAATTAAAAACGACAATGAAATACCACTGCACACCTACAACAATGGTATGAATTCAGAACACTGATAACACCAAATGGTGGTTTGGAGCAGTAGGAATTCTCATTCATTGCTGGTGGAAATGCACAACAGTACAGGCACTTTGGAAAACAGTTTGGCAGTTTCTTTCTAAATTTTTTTGTTTTAACATTTATTTATTATTGAGAGACAGAGAGACAGAGCATGAGCAGGGGAGGGGCAGAGAGAGGAGGAGACACAGAATCCGAAGCAGGCTCCAGGCTCTGAGCTGTCAGCACAGATCCCGACATGGGGCTGGAACCCACGAACCAAGAGATCATGACCTGAGCCGAAGTCGGACGTTCAACTGACTAAGCCACCAAGGCGCCCCTAATTTGGCCGTTTCTTATAAAACTAAACATATTCCTACCATAAGAGCCAGCAATTGAGCTCCTTGGTAATTTACCAAGATGAGACCGAATAAGGACAAGGATTACTTATGGGGTCGAGAAAGAGGTAACTGCAAGAGGAGGAAATATTCTAGAGCCTTGAGAATGAAGGGGACAAGCAGTGGTAGTGTGCAAGGGGCCGCAAGAGAGGCTGGACAGGGAGACAGAAGCTAAATCATGCAGGGCCCCCAAGGCCATATTAAAGACTTTAGACTTTAGCTCAAGAGCAATGGGAGGACATAGAAGGGTTCTAAGAAGAGTGAAGGGTGATTGCAGCTAAATGAGCAATCTAAGGTATTTTTTTAAACTTTGTGATTACAGGAATAATTCAGCACTGGAATAGATTATCAACAGAGCTTGGGGGAGCATTCTCCATAAATAGATTGAGTTGACTATGAAGGAAGATAAATAACTTCGCATGGGAGGGTTGCAGAAGAGTACTCCAGGGGGTTGCACATTAGGTCAGGGTGGGGGAGTTAGACAAAGCATAGGTATGAGGCTCTTGTCCCCGAGATAGGGAGCCTTGGAAGTGGGAAAGGAAAGGCAGACATTTTCAAAATAGGCATCTGAAAATCTATTTTGAAGTCATTTAGGAACATTTTCCTTTTGCATCTTAGACTCGCCAATGTGCAGGATGAAAAGACAATATTTCAAAAGAGAAGGAATTAGCATGACAGCCAGAAGAACCACTCCCTTAAACTTTGGCAGAGACTTTTTAAGAGACTTCTCCAACCACATCAGTGCATGACTGTTTTCCTGGGGCACCACCTGACCTTAGCAGGTGGGCGACTTGGGAGGAAGAGGAATTGGAAACAAATCCTCCAGGGACTTTTTCCTAGCCACTCTTCCCAATCTCAAGACCGAATGATGTGTGACTCTTTTTGTTTTAGTATGCAATTTCTGCTACTTAAGGAGAAAAGGTTACAATGCTGGAGTGGGGAAGTTTGCAGAATCCATTGTAGCAGTGGTCAGTGGTGATATTTCTAAATACAATCCCAATTGTACTTAGTAATAACATTAACACCTATTTGAGCACCTACTAAGTGCCATGCTACTATAAATTGCTGTTTTACACCTGTACTTTCTAGAAAAGATGAGTGACAATGTTTGTTGAATACATGATTGAACAGTAATTGGCAGTCATCATTAGGTAACCAGAATCTGACAATCAGAAACACCATGAATGGATCAATTAGGGAATGAGTGAAAGGGAGTCCTACTAAGTTTTTGTTGTTGCTGTCGTTTTGTTTTTAACCCTAGGAGTGCCTGAGTGGCTCAGTTGGTTAAGCATCCTACTCTTGATTTGGGCTCAGGTCACGATCTCATGGTTTGTGAGATCGAGCCCAGCATTGGGCTCTGCACTGACAGCATGGAATCTGCTTGGGATTCTTTCTCCCTCTCTCTCTGCCCCTCCCCTGCTTGCATGTGCTCTCTCTCTCTCTCTCTCTCTCAAAATAAATAAATAAATAAAAATTTTAAAAAATGAAAAAGAAAACCCTAATTGTGCACATTTATCAGAGAATAAATCTGGCTGAGGAAAAACTGAGCAATACTCCTCCAATTACCTGTATCGAGAGATCTCTAAACTAACTTGAAATCTTAAAAACTCAAGTGCATCTGGCTTTAGTGGGTTATTAATTGATTTGATGAACTGTCAAGGTTAGTGGGTTATTAATTGATTTGATGAACTGTCAAGAAACATTTAAACAAAATAGAATTACCTGAGAAAGCTCAAATTTCATGAATAAGAATTATGGATCATTTTGATTGCATTTAATGGGAACTCCCAGTTAAGAATCCTTTTAGTGAGCATGACCAGAGCTAGAAATTCTGAATGTACTATGGTAACTGAAGCCTCAATGCAAATGGGGATGATATATATCATATATCATATATATATAATATTGTTGGAAATGGAAAATTTCAACAATTTCAACAATGAAATCTAGTAGCATTTCAACCTAAGTATTGAACTCTAACATCTCATTTGGTATTGTGTTTGGTATTCCTCACAATTGGTCCTTCTCAACTTCTTTCTTTCCCTTCACTGAACTCAGGAATAGAAATCAAAGGAGAAAACGCTGAGAATCTATTGCATGGTAGAGAGATCAAAACGTATGATAAATACCAACATTCATGGTGTTGCTTGTTCTCTCAACCTGAGTCCCTGAGCAAAGACCTTCTGCTGAGCTATAGTTGAGCAAGAAACAAACCTTTGTAGCTGAAACTCACCAATAGTTTGGACATGCTTGTGATTGCAGAATAAATCTAGAGCATAATTTCAGTTCCCACTAGGAGCTCAGTAAATATTCTATTTCATTGTCTTGTCAGACCCACCAAATTAAATTGTCAGACCCACCAAATTAAAACATTTGCAATCTTTGGCTCGTGAAACCATGTCAGTAATCCTCTTTCATTTTATCTGTTCCCTTGAATTTGATTGTTTGGAATGTTTTTATAATGAACTTCCATGAACATCCCATCCAGGCCAAGAATTAGAATATTGTCAATAACTTCATCTCTCTATGTTCTTTCCCTATCCCATCTTCCTACCTCCCTGCATTGAGATAACCTCCATCCTGAATTTTATGTTTCTCATTTTCTTGCTTTAAAAAAATCAGTTTTCAGGGCACCTGGGTGGCTCAGTCGGTTGTGTGTCTGACTTCGGCTCAGGTCATGATCTCAGTTTGTGAGTTCAAGCCCTGCAATGGGCTGTGTGCTGACAGCTCGAAGCCTGGAACCTGCTTGGGATTCTGTGTCTCCCTCCCTCTTTCTGCCCCTGCCCCACTCTCTCTCTTTCTCTCTCTCTCTCTCTCTGTCTCTCTCATGGGTGCGTGGGCGCGCGTGCTCTCTCTCTCTCTCTCTCAAAATTAAATAAACATTAAAAATTTTTTTATTAAAATAAAATAAAATAACTTGGTATTATTGTTAAAGCTGAGCATTGGCATACCCTATAACAAATCCCAGTAAACGTTGAATGAATACATTAATGAGCAAATAACCACTCAGAGAATTAGTTAAGATACTTTCTATTTCTCTTTATTTTTGTCCCTTCCAATTTCCCAGTGACTTTTCCGTATTTCCTCTCTGCCTCATGGTCTGCTGCCATTTAAGTTTGCTTTGACTCCCAAGTGGATGATTCACCTGACATGCTAGACTTCTCTTTATATAACATTGGTTGTGAAGGCTAAATAAGCTAATAAATCCAAGGTGCTTAGAACAATGTCTAGCACAAAATGATATATCAATGTTTATTATTATTGTATGTCCTTCAGTGCTCTTAAAGAAAAATATGGCTATGGTCTGATACATAGGTGTTCTTGGTTCTTTGGCCAAATACCATATTTGTGTACTCATTTCCATTTCATTTTGATTTGGGGCCCACATATTCGTTTTCTTAACAGACTTACCCAGATTTTCCCTTGGGAGTTCCCAACCATAGTAAAAGATGAAACTTAAGTGAATCTTGTTTCTGTAAAAATCACCCATTAGTCAAATGAGTCTCGCCTCCCCTTCCCTTCCTTTGGAAGGATGGCTCCACTCTGATGTTGTCTGTTCACAATCATTACCACACCTAGTAAAGATCTTGACTGTACCCCTTGGAGCTGTGCCTGTGTCTCCTTCAGTGAGCCTCATCTCTCATTAGAGTTATGACTTCAAAAATTGTCCAGTCATTTCTACTTCTTCCCCTTAAGTCACACTGCCCCCTTGAAACTTACTAACCAATGCTCAGCAGAACCCTTGCTGATTTCTTTCTTTACCTCCTCAAACTATTCAAAATTTCTTTACTCCTTATAGCTGTCCCAGTCATCAAAGGTAGGTTCCTCTATTGAATTTATTATCAATTCCCTTTCTATAGCTTTCAGAGAACTGCTAGAAACTGTCCTCTTGCATCAGGATCAAATGTGCATTAGGCATTGCTATTTTGGGATTTCGTGCATGTGCAGTTGGCCCTGGGGTTTATCAACTAGAATTCCCACTAATCCAGGAAGGACCTGGAAAGTATATCTGAGATTTAGATGAGGTTGTTGCCATACTAATCATGCAAGCCATCAAGCACAGTCTTTCATTTTTATCTCCACCAGGCAGAGGTTATCAAAAGAAGTCAACTTCCAGGCTCTGTGAGAGGACTGTGTCCTGGGCAGCTCAGATATATTGTTTACAGGCTTCTGGGGAAGGGCTTAGAATGAGAGATGGATGTCTCATAACAGCTCTAGGAGACAGCTTGCTCACTCAGGAACCATAGCATGAACTAGTCTGGGTCAAGAAGAGAACAGAAAAGAGAGGTGGATGCATAGAAAGAGTGGGATACCAGAACCAGATAACGAGCCTGTCTAATTTAACTAGCTCATTTTACAGGTAGGACAATTTATATCATAGAGGTGAATGGACTTGTCCAAAGTCATAGAGCTGTTGCTTGGGTGGAAAATCCTTTTTACACAAAGGTAGTTGTTGTTTGTTTGTTTGTTTGTTTTTTTCTACTTTATTACAAAGAGAGGCTATGGAAGAAAATGACTAAAAAATAGAAGGGAAGGGGAAAAAACTTTTTGTTTATATCAACTTGTTAAAAACAACTTTTGTTTATGATAACATGCAAAAATGCTTGTTATATGCAGGGTTAAAAATAATGGTAAATGTACTATAATAAAATTTTAATAAAATAAAATTAATCAAGAGTCACTGATCCCCTGCTCAAAATACCATCATTATTATATCTTGGTTTTTAATAATTAATGGCAGCTTTCTCTGATGCAAGGAAGTATAAATATTTCTTCCTTCTACTCTTTTGTTTTTCCATTATAATGACACATATCTTTCATAATGATTAAAAAATGTTTTACCCAGTTGCTTTAGAGCTATTTGGCCCAATTAAATTGTCCAGAAGGAAACAGTAAATTGGATAGTCTAACATTTAATTTTATGATATGAGGAATTATTCTTAGCAGAGTACCATCTTAACATTCTGTTTCACAAATATTCTCAGATGCCTTCTTCACTTTCAAAGCACTAATACAAAGCACTAATACACGGTAATTTCAAAGCACTAATACACGGTAATTCAGGAGACATCACAAATATCCATGGGAAAAAAATCCCATGGATTTATATGTGGGTCATGTTAAAAAGACAAACCGAGGAGGATTCTGGGAAGATGGGACGAGGAAGCGCCAAGAATCTATCTCCCCACCTAGACCGCAATTGCACTGGCAGAATCTACCTGAGGTAACTATTTTGGAACTCTAGAATCTATTGAAGGCTTGCAGCATCCGGGAGAAGGCTTGGAAAGTTAATTGTGGTTAGTTTCAGTGAAGTTCAACTCTTAGTCCCAGAGGAGCCAACCATCCCACAACTCCAGGTGTGCACGCGTTCCTGGAGCAACTGGCACACACTTCCTGGGAGCCAGGGTAGTCAGAGAGGACTCTGTCCTCCAAATATCAGGGGTCTGGGTCCTAATCACTGACTGCTGCTTCTTAGCACAGACAAAGAGGCAACAATTGCTGCACTTTCTCCCATTGTTGCAAAAGCGCCTACCCCTCAGCTGAAATGATTTCCAGGGGACTGAAGAGGTACCTTTTCTCCCCCTTCTTCATTTAAAAAAAAAAAAAAAAGTTTATTTATTTATTTATTTATTTTGAGAGAGAGAGAGAGAGAGCACAAGCAGGGGAGGGGCTGAGAGAGGAGAGAGAAAATCTCAAGCAGGCTCTGCACAGTGCAGAGCCCGATGTGGGGCTCTATCTCACACACCGTGAGATCATGGCCTGAGCCAAAAACAAGAGTAATATGCTTAACTGCCCGAGCCACCGAGGCGCCTCCCCTTCTTCATTTTTTAATGTTTCCCCTTTTGGGAGTGAAGATTAGGACATTCAAAAATAGCCATATAGAAAGGGAAAATTAGAAAGTGACCACACATGCCCGAGTAAAGGCATGGGCTCAGAAAAGGCCTAAAATGACCATGAATTTACACCTCAGGCTAATATTTGGGGCAGAGATGGCTTACAACAATCAAAACCACAAATAAACATAATAACAAAAAACAACAAACTCTGAGAAAGAGGGAGACTCTGATTTCCAGAATTGTCACATTGTTAGATTCAAATGTCCAGTATGCAACATCAACAAAAAAATTATAAGACACACAAAGAAACAGGGAGGTATAGTTCATTCAAAGAAGAAAATAAGTCAACAGAATCTGTCTCTAAAAAAAAGACCTGATGACAAATCTACTGGGGAAAGTCTTTAAAACAACTGTCTAAAAGATGCTCAAAAAGTTAAAGATATAGAGAAAGTCAATAACATGATAAATGAACAAAATGGAAATATAAATAAAGAGATTAAAAGTATAACTGAAATGAAAAAAAATTCCTAGAGGGATTCAAAGGCAGATTTGAAAAGACGGAAGATAGAATTAGTGAATTTGAAGATAGGGCAATGGAAATTGAGTCCGGAGAACGGAAAGAAACAGGATTGAAGAAAAGTAAGCACGGGCTAAAGGACCTGGGGACACTATCAAACAGATCAACACATGTATTGTGGGAGTTCCAGAAGGAAAAGAGTGACAGAAAAGGGCAGAGAGATTATTTGAAGAAAGAATGGCTGAAAATTTCCCAAATGTGATAAAAGACATGAATATAAACCCACAAGAAACCCAAAACCCCCGAATAAGATGACTCAGAGACCCATATTGAGACACTTTATAATCCAACTACCAAAGGCCAAAGAGAGAATCCTGAAAAATTCTACTTACTGTTTTCTACATAATTTGAGACTAATATATTTTCTAAAAGTAACAATGATTAGTATGAAAGCTAGTATTATGGTAACTTTAGTTTGTGACTCCACATTTTGTTCCCCACACAATTTGAGAGACTAATGCATTTAAAATAACTATTGAGGCACCTGGGTGGCTCAGTTGGTTGAGGATCTGACTCTTGATTTCAGCTCAGGTCATGATCCCAGGGTTGTGGGATTAAGCCCTGCATAGGTCTTGAGATTCTCTTCCTCTGCCCCTCTCCCCCATTCATGCTGTCTCTATAAAATAAAATAAAATAAAATAAAATAAAATAAAATAAAATACCAAAAAAAGAAAAAAAGAAAGAATTATTAATTTATTTTTTTGGTCACGCAATGTATAAAAATGTAATTTTGTGGCACCAACTACCAAAAATGGTGGGAACAAAGCTATAAAGGAGCGAAATTTTTGTGTTATTCAAGTTAAGGCAGTATAAGTTTAAACAAGAGTATATTCATATTATAAGTTTGGATCTCCATGGTAACCACAAAGAAAATAGCTATAGAATATACACAAAATGGAAATGAGAAAAAATTTAAACATTTCACTACAAAAAAAATCAATGAAACACAGAATAAAACAGAAATGCATGATATGAGGGATAAAAACTATAAGGCCTATAGAAAACAAATTGCAAAATGACAGAAGGAGGGCAGAGCTCAGGAGTAGAGCATTTGACTACCAAATGACAGAAGTAAGGCCCTCCTCATCAGTGATTACTTAAAATGCAAATGGTTAAACTCTTCAACTGGCAAAATGGATTTAAAAAAACAAAAACATGATCCAACCATATGCTGTCTACAAGAGACTCGCTTCAGATCTAAAAACACAAATAGATTTGAAATTGAAATGATGAAAGAAATGTCCCTTGCAAACACTAACCGAAAAAGAGCAGGGGTGGCTACCCTAATATCAGACAAAATACACTCTAAATCAAAAAAGATTACTAGACACAAAAGAGATGATGTATTCATAAAAGGTTAAATGTAGCAAGAAGATAGAAGTTATAAACATCTATGAACCTAATAACACATCATCAAAATATATGAAGTAAGAGCTAAACAAATTTGAAAGGAGAAAGAGATAATTCTACCAAAGTAGTTGGAGATTTCAATGCCCCACTCTCAGTAATAAACAAAACAACCAGACAGGAGATGACTAAGGCAAGAGAGGGCTTAACGCAACAAAGCAACTACATCTAACAGACATACACCGAACTCTCTACCCAACGACTACAGCATATGCATTCTGCTTAAGTGCACGTGTCATTTTCCAGGAGAGACCATAAGTTAGATGACAAATTGTCCGATTACATTTTAAAAGATAGACATGCCAAGTATCTTCTCCAACTGTAACACATCGATGCTAGCAATCAACGACAGAAGTAAAACTAGAAAATTCACAAAAGGTGGAGATGAAACAAAATACCCTTAAACAACCAAGAATCAAAGAAGAATTCACAAGAGAAGTTAGAAAACGGTTAACAATGAATGAAAAAGAAAACTTGGGAAAACAAGAAAACTTATGACGCCAGAGAAAGCAGTGGAAAATTTTACAAGGGGAAATTTTATAGCCGTAAATGCATACATGAAAAAAAAAAAAAAAACAAGAAAGGTTTCAAATTACAACCTAACTTTACATCTTAAGACAATAGAAAAAGCCGAACAAACCAAACCCACAGCTGGGAGAAGGAAGGAACTAATAAAGATTAAAGCAGGAATCAATGATAGACCATAGGGCCGAGCAGCAAACCCTTTCCACATATGGTCATTGACGTGTTGCATACACATTGGAACCAGATACTTCCAAACGTCTTGTTCGGAGAGGTCACAAAACGTTTATGGTGAAAGCAACTGCTGTTTGGGGTTTCTGTTACTCGTAGTACGAAGCATTCTTAACCAATGCCACTGGCCAGGCTCCTCGTAGTGACAGTACAGCTGGGCTTGAATGCAGGTCTATGTGGCTCCAAAGACCTACCATTTCAGTTATTATGGAACATCTTCCTTCATCCCTCAATAATGAATGATGATTAATGTCCCCGAAATGCTTTTCAGTTTTTGAAAGAAGGAAACTGTCTTTCAAAGGAATACCACCCTGTTTCTATGAGACCAGTTAGTCCAGACAGTTGAAATGTTACTCCGGTCTTTCTAAATATTGACCACGGTATGTCATTTTTGCACACTATGTACAAGTTTAATTAATGCCGTTGTCATTGTTTCCTGCTTGTTAATAATGATGGGGAATAAGATTGTCTCCAAGTCGATGCCAAAGAAATACCATTTGTTTGTGGGCGTCCATCCTCCCCATCCGTCCCTCCCAGGATTGAGTCGCCAACAATCTTCCCTCGGAGCTGGTTGTGAACGTGGCTTACCGTAATAGTGATTCCTACCACCACCCTGCCACACCCGCAGCGACTCAAGGGCCTGGATGCTCTCTTTTTGCTTCACAAACTCCCAAAAGCTACTCAGGCTGCAAACCGGTCCATCTATTCTACTGTATCAACCAGCCGTTTAAGTTAAGAAGTTTTGGTGCTTCTGTGACCTGAATTCCTAAAGAGAAGTGATTACTAACAGCACAGGCTTTTAATATCCCGCATCACGTATTTCCCTTCCTAAGGGAATTCCGACAGACTGTTGAAGAAAGTCATTATGACGTTGCCACTTTGAAGGAAGAGAAGGCCTCCACAATGATATTCCCTCCCCCACCACGTGTCTTTGATCCCAAAAGATTAATTGATTGATCCTGAAAACCATAAGGAAAAAAGAAGTTCTGTGTTAGGTCCTGGAGAGCTCATGGGCTAAAAAAATAAATAAATAAACTGTTGAACGCTCAGAAGGATGGGACAGAAAGCAGTTCTGGGGATCTTGGTAACCAGAGCTAATGGACGGGCCCTTTGGGGAACCACCAGCAGGATGACATTCTGCCATAAGCGTCATTGATTCCAAGCAGAACACCTGCAACGGGGAAGGGAAATTTTCCCAAAGAAAAGTGGAAATCTTTAAAAAAATGTTTCCTTTTTTTTTAATGCTTTATTTATTGTTGAGAGGGAGACAGAGTGTGAGCAGGGGAGGGGCAGAGGGAGAGGGAGACAGAATCCGGGAAGCAGGCTCCAGGCTCTGAGCTGTCAGCACAGAGCCCGACGCGGGGCTCGAACCCACAAACCGTGAGATCACGACCTGAGCCAAAGTCGGACGCTTAAATGACTGAGCCACCCAGGTACCCCAAAGTGGAAATCTTTTAAAAAGAAAGAATGAAGAATGCGGATCATGTAGTGTGCCCGTGTTTGTGTACGGGTGTGTTGCAAGTGGGAAGGAGAAAAATCTGTTCTCTGAAACCATCTATCCCTCTATGCCGCAGGCCATAAGGAATTACAGGAGCGGTATTTACATCTGAATAAAGGCAGCCAAGAGACTGTTTAAAGGTATCCTTTCCTAGGCTTCACTAGCGACTGGCTTTCACCAACCACCTAAAAGACTGAACTGTGGTTTGGGAACTTATGTCATTTGTGAGGTTGGATTTCCTGGAGAAAGGGAGATGGGGTTATATAAAGTTACATCAAATGCTGGGAATACTGGCTACAACATGCTTGAGATTGTCCCCCAAGAAAGTCTGTGAGCTGTTGTAAGCTTCTCTAGGTCTAGTACCGACCTGCACGGTTTGGCCACGCCCAGCCCTAGAGCCATGCAGGCAGCCCGAGAACCTGCTTCCCAGCGCAGCTCTGACGATCCTTCCAGCAAAATGTGCTTGACTCACCATCTTAGGCCTCGGGGAAGTCATTCAGTGTAGGTGCAGAGTCTCTCTGCACTAGGGCAAGGCCTTGCCACACTATTCACCTTCTTAACTTCTCAGCCCTGGAGAAAAGGGTTTAAGTTACAAAAGGTTATGAAACTTAGCCTGAGGGCCCAGAATGAGTCCATACTCTTTCCACTGAGGACCTTCTTTAGCTTTGTGTAATAAGCTTCTTCCCTTTATGCAAGCTGCTTAAAGCAGAAACTTGAGTCCCTGGCTCCTAAGGTCAGTCACGGGTGGGGGAACAATGGGGGCATTCGGGGAACACTCTCCGGCTTTTTATGTAGCAATAGTTATCTCTGTCACGCCCCACCTCCATCACTGACATTTCTCGGGACACAACCACACCTGTCCATTCAGGACTAGTGACGCAATTTTGGCAACAAGAAAATGTGGGGCCCCGTTCAGATCTTATTAAAAATTTCAAGACTGCACCAGCAAAGCACTAGGTGTAGACCCACCTGAGTTCAGGGTCCATGGCAAAGGCTGCGTGCCCAGTCAGGTTTTAATGGATTGAGTGAGGCCTACTCACACTGGGGAGGACAGTCTGCTTTACTTGGTATGTATCAATTCAAATATTCATCCCATCCGGAAACAGGCTCACAGAAACACCCAGAATAATGTTTAACCACCTATCTTGGCAACTCTGGCCCAATCCCACTGACACATAAAATTAACCATCACAAGGCTCTTTCTCTCCCTTCTCTCCATCCTTTGCTAGAAAGTTCACTGTAGGTCTGGCACCTCCAACAGAAGGTGAGAGCCAGGCCCAGCTTTCAAGAGAGCCGTGAAGCCTGTGAATGAAGTCGGTCTCCACACGGGCCACAGGCCTGCTCTGCTCACTCAGGAGCTATGTTGATCCACTCTCTGTACCTCCTTGAACTCTTCCTCCAACCATGTGTTGGCCATCAGTCCCTCCAGCCTCAGGGTTAGGCTCTCTTGGCTTTTTCTGAGCCTAATTACTTAGTGCATCTCTCCCAGTAGAAAATCTCAGTAGCCCGTCTGTACTCTTCACTTCCAACATGTGAGTATTGTCGCAGCAACTTCCTGATAACAGAAGCTTTTTTCTCTCTCTTTTGGTCCTTTCCTCCATTTCTTACACTGGGGGTGGAGCTAACGTGTCTGACAAAAAGAGCCGTGGTGGATCACTTGAGGCATTCGGGGGCAAACTACTCTGTTTAGCAGAGTAACCCTGGACGTCAGACAACGGCATTTAGGGGAGTCAGGGTAGCAGGGCTTAATTTTCTGCCTTTCTTCCTGTTCTTGCCAGAGGACTAAGTTTACTCCCTTCGTGTGGCCTCTTGCCTATGCCTGCTCACTAGGGAAGAAAGAGGGGAGTTTTGGAGTGAGACCTTCCAATTGGAGCCAGACCTGAATTCATCGCTAACTTGCTTTGTGGCCCTGGACGCACTTCTTAATGCTTCTATCTGGGCCTCGGCTTCCTCATCTGCAAAATGGGAAGGCTAATATTGCCTCTGTGAGATTGATGTGTAGAGCACCCGGCAGATAATAAAGGCTCAGAAGACGGTTGCTCACGGCCAGGTTCCTTTTCTACGACTCCATCCTTGCTCACGCACTCTCACAAACCAGGGGAAGATGAGCATTTATGCTAAGGGAAGCTTGGACAGGCTGGGTGTGGTGTCCATCTTCAAAAGAGAGCCCTTGGGTGTGGTGAGCTTTTTGCTTTCCTTTCCCCAAATCACTTCCCTTGCTGGCTTCCTGCCGCTCAGACCACCCTGGGGTCATCTCAAGCTTCCTGCCAGCATCCTGCCCCTCCCTCCCTCCTCCCGGGCCAAACATGTCAGCACTCGGTGTTTAGAAACGGAGTTTTGAGGCCCATCCCAGCATACCCAATGGCCATAAAAGAGCCACTTAGCCTTGATCCACATTTGGCAATGAGAGAGCACCTAAGGATATGCAGCTTGAGATGCATGACTCAGGCGAAGAAATCCCCCTCCTCCCTTTCCTTCTTAACATGCTCTATTTACAGAATGTCGTCCATAATTGCTTAATAGTTACATACATGGACCGGTATCTTTCTACCCCAGACTTGCCCACACACATGCATTCCACTTCTGAGGCTCCAGGACGACAAAGAGTTATTTCCCCCACCCCTTACATAAAAGTGCGTTCAAGGTATACATCCAGCTATTTTTAATGGATACATAAAACTAGCCTTCTTTCTGTTTTGAAACCTAAGGCTGTGTCTCACTGAGACTTCTCTGGACTCTCGCATTCCACTGCTTCCTCCTCACCACCACCCCCCAACTCCCCCACAGCGGTCAGTCTTGTCCGTGTGGCTATTCCTTGTATTGTCAACCTTAGAATGCCCCCTCAGGCTGACTGAGGGGCTTCTGTGGAGGTGCCTCCATGGCAGGGATTGGCACAGCTTTCTGTAAAGGGCCGGATTGCAATTATTTTAGGCTTTATGAGCCAACAGGCAAAATCAAAGGTAACATGTGGGTACTGATACAACCCTTTAAAATGTAATTTTACAGGGGTGCCCGGGTGGCTAAGCCAGTTAAGTGTCCGACTTCGGCTCAAGTCATGATCTCGTGGTTCACGAGTTCGAGCCCCGCATCAGGCTCTGAGCTGTCAGCACCAGCTCAGATCCTGTGTCTGCTAAGGATTCTGTGTCTCCCTCTCTCTCTCTGACCCCTTCCCCCACTTGTTCTCTCTCTCTCTCTCTCTCAAAAATAAATAAACATTAAAAAATAAATAAAGTGTAATTTTAGATTAAATTTAAACTAAATGTAAATTTAATTTTCACTTCTGGAGGTTCTATTTGGTTGTCAGGACTGGTAACTTCAACACCCTCTTATTTTTCACTCGTCCATTTGATAACATTTTTTTCTTTGTTAACCATATTAAATAAACTCAAATTCATTCCATAATCAATAGCCAAATATCTGAAGTGTTTGTCAGCCTGATCTGCTGTCTGTGGTTTTTGCTGGTTCTCTCTAACCATGCCTTGTTTCCTCAAGTGTTCTGTGATTATTATTTTTTTTTAATCATGAGCACCAGTTCAATGGGATGTCGTTCCTGGGAATCTTTAAGGCCTCTGATAAAGGTGATGACTTCAGTGAGGATTCGATTTCTTTCTAGACCAAGAGTGCTGCCCACTCTGAGCCACATTAAGACAAAGTATCAAATAGGGGTTTTCAAACCACACTGAGAGCGTCAACTTGGCCTAGGTTAGCTCGTGGTTACAAATTTTCCGATTTTTCCTCCCGCTCTCCAGACCCAGGGATAAGACAGGCCAGTTTCCTTGCTATGTCCTTCAGTGCGGAAATGGAGTCCCAGAAATTCCTGGCTTAACTGTCACTGAGGAGACATCCTTTGGGGCCCAACGTAATTTATTAGAGAGCCGCTGATCTGACTTCTCATGTTCCCCTACACTTGGTCTCATGCTTGCCAGGCAGACATTAAAACCAACTCTCTGGGTCACTTGAGGGTAGACAGATACCCCCAAGGTTAACTTTCAGCGTAAACACTCGTGCATCTCTCTGGATTCATGCTTTCTCATTTGCCTGTTTTTCCTCTTCCTTTCCAGTCAGTGTAGCAGTGCATTCTTGAAGATTTTTAAAGTATTTTATTAAGAATATTTAGGGGGTGCCTGGGTGGCTCAGTCGGTTAAGCGTCCGACTTCAGCTCGGGTCACGATCTCACGGTCCACGAGTTGGAGCCCCGCGTTAGGCTCTGGGCTGATGGCTCAGAGCCTGGAGCCTGCTTCCGATTCTGTGTCTCCCTCTCTCTGCCCCTCCCCCGTTCATGCTCTGTCTCTCTCTGTCTCAAAAATAAATAAAATGTTAAAAAAAATTTAAAAAAAATTCTTAAACAGTACATCCACATGTATTGATTTCTTTTTTTAAAAAAAATCAAACTTAAATACAAAACTGTTGCAAGGATTATTGCCACCAAGACTTTTCAATTATTGGACATGACTACTCCCACATGTGTCATTTGCAGGAAGGTGCTTGCAACCCCTCTTACCTCATCATTAGTAAACAAAACTCAAAAGAAAAGAGAGCAGTTGATTTGCTCTTAAGTGGAAAATGCAAAAATTCAAAACACCAATTTATGAGAGCATTTATCAATTTTTGGTGCCCTAACAGTTAAATTTTTCTCCAAAGTAAATATAATATGCCCTTTAAAATGTATTTGTTGGTAAGTAAATATTCCTTATAAAATTAAAGTGATCTTGGGGCGCCTGGGTGGCTTGGTCGGTTAGGCGTCTGACTTGGGCTCAGGTCATGATCTCGCGGTCCGCGAGTTTGAGCCCAGCGTCAGGCTCTGTGCTGACAGCTCAGAGCCTGGAGCCTGCTTCCGATTCTGTGTCTCCCTCTCTCTCTGCCCCTCCCTCACTCATACTCTGTCTCTCTCTGTCTCAAAAATAAATAAACGTTAAAAAAAAAAAAAAAAGAATATTTAGGTGTTTTAGGGGCTTCTGAATGGCTCAGTCGGTTAAGCACCGGACTCTTGATTTTTTCGGCTCAGTTTATGATCTCACGGCTTGCGAGTTCAAGCTCTGTGTTGACAGCGTGGAACCTGCTTTGGATTCTCGGTCTCCCTTGCTCTCTGCCCCTCCCCCACTCATACTTTCTCTCCCTCTCTCTCTTTCTCTCTTTCGCTCTGTCTCTCAAAAAATAAATACATAAACAAGTAAATAAACATTAAAATGTTTTTTTGAAAAAGAATACTTAGGTGTTTTACAGAAGGAAATTTTAGGATATCCAGAGCACCATATTACTGCTGGTATATGTTTTAAAAGCTCTAGTGTCCCCCAAATATGATTTCAATGGCACAGGCATTTGAGATGGTCCCAAGTGGTCCCCAGCTTTATGTGTCCCCTTATATAATTCCCTGGCACGCTGTGTCCCGGAGGGTCTGCACGACCAGTAAAATATAGCAGAAGTGATGCTTTGTCAAGGGCTAGGTCATAAAAGGCACTGAGCTTCCTGTTTGCTCTTTCTTTCTTTGATCCCTCATTCCAGGGCCAGCTGTGAGACAGCTCTCTTATGGAGATGCCCGTGAGACCGAGGCCCCTCCTGCCAACAGGCAGATAGTGAGCTTACAGCCCCATCCTTCAGTTCCAGTCAAGGCTTCAGATGACACAGCCCTGGCCAAGACGGTGATTGCAACTTCATGAGAGACCCCCAGACCTCGACCTACCCAGCGAAGTGGTTCCTGCATTCCTGATCCTGAGAAACTGTATGAGATAAATGTTTGTTGCTTCAGGCTGCTAAGTTTGGGGCAGAAGGTATTGTATAGCAAATAGGTATCAAACATAAACGTCCTCTGCCCTGCCCGCATTCCCAAAAGTTTCAGAAATGTTTTAGGGCAAGATACCCAGAAATCCCTCCTTCAAATGTCTCTCTGTTATGTGGGTGGGTTAATATATCAGCCCTTAGCCCCAGACTCTCTCACATAACTAGCTACCACCCTTCGGAAAGCAGACCTGAGGTTCATGAGACCTGGGACGGGTAACTCTGTCGAAGAGAGTGCTGTGGTCTGGAGTAACAGTTGCACATGAGAATGGGGAATGAGAGCGGGTGCCATGATACCAGGGGGTGACCAGGGTCACCAACGTGGGGCCTGTCTCCACACCGTCACGCGCGCTTTCTCCCCCTGGCAATCCTGCCCGGTCTTCTCCGGTTTTCTGAGCCCTATCTGTCCTGCCTTCCACTCAAGTCCCGCCTTGTCAGTGCAACCTTCTCCAATTGCAAAGAAAAGAGGGTTATTCTCTCTTGTGAGCTCCCCTAGCTCTCACCGTCTATAGCGCTCGAGCCTGCCCTTGGAGTTGGGTTTGAGACCCCCAGGCTTCTATGCAGCTCACACCCTAGAACCTGGCAGAGTACTCTGTGTGCAGCGTGTGCTTTATACAATGGCATTGACCAAGGCCCACGTTGGAAGTGGCTTTTCTCCCAAGAAAAGTCTATTACTATCTATGTTGTAGCCTTAAATGAGGTGTTTTAGTCTCCTGGGACTTAGCTTCTTCACTGGTGAGAGGGGATCCACGTGTCGTAGAGTAGTGAACTTTTCCAGGGTCACTATATACACTTATAGAGTGCACATCACGAAAGGACCCAGCCGAGGGGTGGATGGAGGTTGAAATCCAGCCCCCACTCCCCTCCCCAAATCTTGTGCCAGCCCAGAGGAAAAGTCACATTTTGTAACTCATCCACCCACAGGGCACCTTTTGTAACCCACACAGGGGTGTTCACTGTGCTAGCAGGGCTCACTGCCAGGGTCTTGTCAATTGCAACCTTCCCCAAAGGACAAACCCCTGGGCTCTAAAGAGTCCTGGGACTGGGGTGCCTGGGTGGCTCAGTTGGCTAAGTGTCTGACTTCGGCTCAGGCCATGATCTCACAGCTTGTGGGTTCAGGCCCCACATCGGGCTCTCTACTGTCAGTGGGGAGTCTGCTTTAGTTCCTGTCTCCCTCTCTCTCTCTCTGCCCCTCCCCAGATCATGCTTTCTCTCGGTCTCAAAAAAAAAAAAAAAAAAAAAAAAAAAAAAAGAGTCCTGGGATCATCAAGGAGGCATCAAAGACAGGCAGGGAGTCGGTTCTGTTTCTTGAGCAAATGGTAAAGAAGGGAGTGTTATTTGCTCTCTTCCCAGTGTGACTGACGGTAACTGGCTATGACCTTGATTTGGATATTTTTGCCCTGCCTGGGATTCTTGCGGGTTGCCACATTGCTCTCTCCTGACTCTTGTTCATTCTCTCCTTTTTGTGTGTTTTAATGCTCATTGTTTCCTTGTTAAACCAGTTTTTAGTGTTGATATTTAATACATCTGCTTTTAGTAAACCCTGCAGGGTGTTTCCATTTATGCAAACAGAAGAAAAAGTCAAATAAATGGGCCTCACAACTGCCACTTGAATGAGCTAATGATAAAACCGTGGCCCTTTTGTTCAGATGTACAATAGCGTGAGCACTCCTTCCCATCTGCTTTTAAGTCTTCCTGTGCTCCATCATATACTTCCTGTGGCCAAGAGAAGATACTTGTATTTCCTTCGACTACCAGGGTGTGTTCCTGATTATTTACACATATATAAACCTAAAGCTTCTCTTTACCCATTCTCCAAAACATTCTAACTTGTAGGAAGTTGGCATACAGTCTCAAACTTATCACATCCTTTCTTATTATGTCTTTCCACAACAAGACAAAAACTACCTTTCCAAAAACCCAAGATCTTAAATACCTTTCCAAAGAAATGGCCTACATGTACCTTTGTTCATGATTCTCTATGAAATGGCCAATTATTTCTAACATTTCTTACCTACGTGGTAAGTAGCAGGCATGATAAAAAGTCTAAGAGCCAGAGATCAGAGTCTCATCATCTCTCAGCAACCCTGGATGTCTGAGATTCTAATAATTTAGTTGTTCCCCAAAGTGCCAAAGGATAGCCTACTTCTGTCTTCCATTCGTCGTGTGCTCTTTTCAGTGTTATTTTTTTAAATTTTTTAATGTTTCATTTATTTTCGAGAGAGAGAGAGAGAGAGAGAGAGAGAGAATCTGAAGCAGGCCCCAGACTCCAAGCTGTCAGCATAGAGCCCGACACGGGGCTCAAACTCACAAACTGCGTGATCATGATCTGAGCTGAAGTCGGACGCTTAACCGACTGAACCACCCAGACGCCCCTTCATTGCTGTTTTTTTTCAACTCAGGCCTTGTTTTCTTTCACGTGGGTTAGCACTATGCAGAGGCAGTGTTGGAAGTTTTTTATGGGCTGTGATTAATAGAGAAGCAGGAAAGTCTTCCTAAAATATAGATATTGACAAGTACCACAGCCTGAAATCCAGCACGATGAGCCTGTCTTGGATTTAGGATTGCATTTTTCTTTTTCCTCCCAATGTTTTATTTATGTATTCATTTATGAGGAAGAGAGAGGGAGACTCTTAAGCAGGTTCCGTGCCCAGCATGGACCCCGCTACTGGGCTCCACGTCACAACCCTGAGATCATGACATAAGCTGAAATCAAGAGTCAGAAGCTTAACTGACTGAGCCCCCCCCAGGCGGCCCCCCCAACAATTTATTATGAAAAATGTCAGACATACAGAAATATTGATAAAAGTGTGCAGTGAACACAGCTAACCCTTAGATTCTATAATGAGCATTTTGCTGTACAGTTGACCCTAGAACAATACAGGTTTGAATTGCATGGGTCCACTCGCGTGTGTATTTTTTACAGGACAGTACTGTAAATGTATTTTCTCACCCTTATGAGTTTCTTAATAACATTTTCTTTTCCCTAGCTTACTTTGCTGTAAGGATACAGTATGTGATGCATGTAAAATACAAATTGTGTGTTAATTGTGTTACCAGCAAGACTTCTGGTCAAAAGTAGGCTATTAGTAGTTAAGTTTTAGGGGAGTCTAAAGTTATACATGGATCTTTGGCCATATGGGGGGGTTGCTATCCCCTAACTCCTGTGTTGTTCAAGGCTCCAGTATATTTGCTTTATCACATATTTAGGCACCTCTCCATTCATCAACACATCATATTTTATAATGCATTTCAGAGTAAGTTGCAGACATCATTACAGTTTACCCCTAAATCCTGCAATGTGTGTATCATTAACTAGAGTTCAAGATTTGTATGCAGTTTCTTTTTCTCATGTTTATTTATTTATTTTGAGAGAGATGGAGAGAGACAAAGAGAGTGTGAGCAGTGTAGAGGCACAGAGAGAGGGAGAGAGAGAATCCCAAACAGGCTCTGCCCTCTCAGCACAGAGCCTGACACGGGGCTCGATCTCACAAACCATGAGATCATGACCTGAGCCAAAATCAAGAGTAGGACACTTAACCGACTGAGCCACTCAGGCGCCCCCCCCCTTTTTTTTAAAGTATTATTTACATACAATGAAATGCACAGGTTTTAAATGTGGCAATGAGTCCTACTTTGGGTCCTCTTTTAAAATACAATTACACATATACACACCCCCACACACACCCAGAACTCCTGACGTAATTCATATCTGAGCATAAACTGAATTTACTTCTTTTTTTTTTCCTCTTCAAAAGGCGTAACACATTGCAGGATGAAAATATATAGGAAAAAGCAAGTACTCAAATTCTACTTCATTAACTTCCCTCATTGGAACTTCACAGCTATTTTTTTAAAGTATTTTTTTCTTAAATTTGGAATATATGTCTGGTTTCCAACAATGTTATGGTGGAAGTCAATATTTCTAGAAAACATGCTCATCTTCATTAGCAGTATGTTTTCTTTTTTTTAGAGAGAGACAGAGAGAGTGTGTGTGCAAGCAGGGAAGGAGCAGAGGAAGTGAGAGAAAGAGAATCTTAAGCAGGCTTCATTCTAAGTGTGGAGCCCGACATGGGGCTCTATCCCCGGGATCAGGAACTGAGCCGAAACCAAGAATCATCCGTTCAACTGACTGAACCACCCAGGTGTCCCTTCATTAGCACTTACAAGGGTATTTTATGTGCCATGCACTGAACTGATTGCTTTTTCTTTAAATTTTTTTAACATTTGGGGTGCCTGGTGGCTCAGTGGGTTGAGCGTCCAACTTCGGCTCAGGTCATGATCTCGCGGTCTGTGAGTTCAAGCCCCGTGTCGGGCTCTGTGCTGACCGCTCAGAGCTGGAGCCTGCTTCCTATTCTGTGTCTCCCTCTCTCTCTGTCCCTCCCCCACTCATGTTCTGTCTGTCTGTCTGTCTCTCTCTTTCTGTCAAAAATAAACATTTTTTAAAAATTTAAAATTTTTTAACATTATTTTTGAGAGACAGAGAGAGATAGAGCATTAGTGGGGGGAAAGGGCAGAGAAAGAGGGAGGCACAGAATGCAAAGCAGGCTCCAGGCTCTGAGCTGTCAGCAGGGAGCCCAACATGAGGCTTGAACTCACGGACCATGAGATCATGACCTGAGCCAAAGTCAGATGTTCCACCCACTGAGCCACCCAGGCACCCTTGAACTGATTTCTTTATTGGCACATATCACTTAATCTTCACTACAACCATATTAGGTTTATTATTATTATTATTATTATTTTACAAATGTAGAAATGAAGGTTCAGAGAAGTTAAACAACTTGCGCAGGGTCACACAGCTCGTAAGTGGTGCAGCAGAAACCCAGAACGCAGCATGCCTGACTCCCAAGCCCCCTCCACAGTCCACGTGCCACCAGTATTTACTGAGCATCTACTAAACCCACCACAACTCAAGGCACCAGGCATATAATGGTAATCAAAACAGACTTGGTTCCTAGAAGGTCTTACAGTAGAGGAGATGCATTAGACAAATAAACACATCAATTTTGTTTGGTAAATGAATTTTCATGGAAATCGTGGAAGGTAGGGTTTTGAATTTTTTTTTTTTTTTTTTAGTTTATTTATTTATTTTGAGAGAGAGAAAGAGCACGAGCAGGGGAAGGGGCAGAGAGAGGGGGGAGAGAGAGGGAATCCCAAGCAGGCTCCACACTGTCAGCACAGAGCCTGACATGGGCTCGAACTCATGAACCATGAGATCATGACCTGAGCCGAAACCAAGAGTCAGACGCTTAACCGACTGAGCCACCCAGGCACCCCGTGAGTGGTAGGTTTTTATTAATCCATTTAGCAATGGATAAAACTGAGAATCCCCAAAATGAAACTGGTCCCAGATTACAGCCCTAATAAGTAGCCCAATGGTATTGAAACAAAGAACAACTTCAAATGTAGATCATGAATAGCACATGACAGCTTTCTTTGTGGGGGAGACTTTCTAAGGTACCCTGAAGGCAAAAGAAAAGGGAAAAATGAATACAATCAGAAAAATCCTTAGAGTGAAATAAAAAGAAGACAAATTCGACGGAGCACAGAAAACAAATCATACAGCCTTAGCCTGCTCCCATCCCGGCCTGAAGAAAGATGAGCTAGTCCATGGAGTAGACTGTCCAAGAAGAAATGAGTCTCTGGAAATTGGGTAAATTGCAACAAAGTTCTCCCCCAAGAGCAATATAAAATGAACTTGGAAAGGATCACCAGAATACTTTTTTAAGGATTCTTTTCACATACGTACATACCTGGGACCAATCTACAGCAATTGAGGCAAATAATCTTTGAATACAAAGCATAGGGAAGTTTCAGAACCCAAGATCTATAAATGATGATCATGGAGAATTGTACTAGATTGTGTTGGATCCTTGTAATTCATGTCCTAGCATATGGGATGATGGCAGACCAATATCTTTGCAATGATCCTCAAAAATAATTAAATCAGAATTTCTGGGGAGGTGGTCCAGACATCAGTGCGTTGGAAAGGCTCCCTGGGTTAATTCTAATGAGCAGCCGGGGTGAAGAGCCAATGGCATTCGAAAGAGCTTGAGGGTTGGAGTCAGGGAGCTGGGTTTGATTGCAGCTAGAAGTTACCTGCCTTGTGGCCTTAAAGCAAGTTACTAATCTTTTTTTTTTTTTAATTTTTTTTTAATCTTTATTTTTGAGAGAGAGACAGAGTGAGAGCAGGGGAGGAACAGAGTGAGAGCAGGGGAGGAACAGAGAAAGAGGGAGACGCAGAAGCCAAAGCAGGCTCCAGGCTCCAAGCTGTCAGCACAGAGCTCAACGCGGGACTCAAACCCACGAACCGTGAGATCATGACCTGAGCCGAAGTCGGACACCCAACTGACTGAACCACCCAGGCGTCCTGCAAGTTTCTAATCTTTTACGTTTTGTTTCTGCATTCACAAAACTGAGGTGAGAACATCTACCTCACAGAGTTGTCCTGATTAATCAGTGGGACAATGTAAGCAAAGTATCTGACGCAGTGCCCGGTAGAGCATAGAGGCCCCATTAAAGTCACTGAGGGTGTTCCCTGAACATAGCCTGGTAGGAATAAATACATGTCAGATTGAAGTGATTTTGCTAATGGCCACCCACCCAACAGTGCCTGGATGATTAGGAGATACCAAAACGGCCGTTTACTTTCCCCATTATACACATATATATGCACACACACACACATACACACACATCCAGCAATGCCATCCAAAGGAAGCAGCAAATCATTCTGGTTGGGGAACTATGCACCCAGGACCGGGGGGAAAGGGGAAGATGCATACTGGAGAAGACAGCCTTAGAACGAGAGATGAACTGACATCTCAAAAGGGCAGACAAGAGCCTCAGCCTGAGAAAAGAACATGCCCTTGGCCTAGGAAACTGAAGAGAAAAACCGGATGAGTTAAGAACTCTCTCTAAAGGAAGACTAAGGCCCATCTTGCACTTTATATTTCCAAACTACACAAAGTTCATTCCTTTACGTAGTCTTGACTGCCGGCAGCAAAGTAGTTGCCGCTGAAGCCACACTATCTGGTCTGAATGCGTTTCATCATTTCCCATAGTAATAGCTAACGATTACTAGGCATATTCTATGGACCAGGCTCTGTGCTAAGCCCTTTAGATGTGTATTAAGAACTGAAGGTTGGTAATCCCTGCAGAAAAGGTGCACTCTTCTTCCCATTGCACGGATGAGCATGTCTGAGAATGGGGTAACTTGTTAAGGTCACGTAGTTGGTCTAGTGGTGGGAACATGACACACTCTGGTCCATATGACTCCAAAGCTGAGCTTCTCAGAAACTGTGCTGAACGCTCATACCTGCTGGCGGGACAATCCCTGTACTCATCAATGAAGATTTACTAAGCAACTGCTTGGAGGAAGAAACCCTGCGTGTTGCAAAGATGGATGAGACAAGATGGCTACTGTCACATAATGTGCAACCCAGTGAAGAAGACAGAGAAGCATACAACTATCCGCTTCAAAGAATCGGGTGTGAAGGGCGGCCAGATGCAGTGCGTGTGCAATACAGGGTGCTCAGTTAAATTGTAATTTCAGATAAATGACAGAAATCTTTTAATAGAAGTATTTCCCATGCAATGCTGGGACCATACCTACACCAAACGAATTTACTCGTGGTTTATCCGAAATTCAGACTTCACCGGGTGTCTCTCTTTTATCTGCAACCCTACTGGACAATAGGTTTTATGACTTTGAGAATCAAGGTAGAAAGGCAGAAGAGAGAGAGCTCTAGGAACAATAAAAATCAAGCTCTGAAAAAATGGCAAACAGATGGGGCTGAGATAACTCAGAAGAAGAGATCACACCTATTTGTTAGGAAGGGCTAAAGGTGGTATTTGCACTTGACCTTAGGAAGTGAATAGGGTTTGCCTCTATGTGAAGGAGCAGAGATTGCATCTCAGGCTAAGATAATGGTATAAGCAAGGGTGTGGGGATGGGGAAGCATAGTTATAGCTCAGTACAGCTAAGAATAATGAATAGAGGGGGGCGCCTGGGTGGCTCATTCGGTTAAGGTCTGACTTCAGCTCAGGTCATGATCTCATGGTTCATGGGTTTGAGCCTTGCCTTGGGCACTCTGCTGACAGCTCAGAGCCTGGAACCTGCTTCAGATTCTGTGTCTCCCTCTATCTTTGCCCCTCCCCCACTTGCCCTCTATCTCTCTCTCTCTCTATCTCTCTCTCTCTCTCTTAAAAATAAATAAAACATTAAAAAAAAATTTTTTTAAAAAGAAGAATGAATAGAGGTGGATTAGAACCCAGGTTTTTCTCCAGAGTCCAGGCCTATCACATTCTACCAGTAAGAGAAAAATGCGGTCTGCTCGGGGTAGAATCCAGTGACAACAGTTGGTTGGGAACAGGCTGTCCAGGGACTAGAACACCAGGCTGAGTCCTGTGGGCTTAATTAAGAATAATTCAGTGTGAGGAAAGATACAACCTTCCAAGGACACTGCATGCCCAAACCATAGCTAACAAAGGGATTCCAGAAACTCTGGGGACTGCGGATGAGGAGAGCCACAGGGGTCACACAGCTGTTCAGTTGGCCCACCCCCAGACCCACAGCGTGTGTGGAAATCCCCAGCACGTATAACTTGGTGTGGCTGCGAACAAAACAGGCCCTTGGCGTTTTATTGGCCAAAGATGCATTTGGCTTCAGCTAGGTATCAGTGTTCCAGGCACGGCATCCATTTTGCACTGGCTTTTACCAAACAAAGCTACAAAAGAGTGCATCTCCATTGTAAGTCAGAGCAAAAGAGAAGCGCGGTGTGACAAGCTCACCCATGATTGTGCTGACTCCGAAAGTGCTTTCCTGATGAATAGCTGGGTCACAGCAACTGTCACTCCAGCCTTATCTTGGTTGCAAAAATGTGTCTTCCCATCCAGCTGTTCCACCTGCTGAGGGTGGAGTCCGGGGAGATGTCAGAGTAGCCGGGAGGGCCCGGGGCAGGGCGAGTGGACAAACCGCGCCTTCTGTCTCATCTGCTTGTTACCGATGACTCATCGAAGGCACCCGCTCTCTCAGGGCTGCGTGTTCACAGAGTTTCTCATCCTGAAGAACCAACTTGCCTGCCACGCAGGCTTTGCCTGGTTAATCATCCATACAAGGCTGTGGAGGGAGTTAGGAAATTGTCCCACTAATCATCACGCCCCTGATCTCAATATTAAAGAGCTTTGTGCATGAGGTTCCCTCGAGGGGAGGAGAGTCCTTTAGGAAATTGACTCCTTGCAGGCAGGGTGTTGAATGAAACCTTTCCTGGCCAGAGAAAGGACAACATTGATTAGCAACACAACTAAAGCAACTGCTGTTTGCCAATATCTGCCATGTGCCACGTACTGTGTATCTTTGAAAAGCGGGCCAATTTCTTCTTTAATTCTTGTTCACCTCCCTTAAAATGTATTTACCCTGACCACTCTGAAAATGGCTCAAAGACACCTGTTTGGCAAAACTAATTTATGGGGATACAGATCAGAATGTTGTTATATCTGGGCAGAGGAAAGGTTGACTAGGAAGGGCCCAAGGTGGTTTCCTGGGGTGATGAAAATAGTCAGGTCATGATTGGGGTATTGGTTTCACAGGGTACACAATTTGTTAAAACTGAACAAATGGCACATTTAAGATCTATGCAATTCAATGTATATAATTATACCTCGATTAAAAAACATTTTATTCCTGCTTTATAATCCTACTTATCAGAGCCAGTTCTGGCCATATGCCCTCAGAAATCACCTCTCATCTGAAGCCGGGGCTAGCGCTATGGCCCAAGAAAGGAATTCGGCAGATACGACATCCCCACAAAGCCATCCAGAAAATCCCTGTTAGTGACAGTCCAGTTTCCTAAGTCCACCACTTAAATACTTTATAGCTATGCATTTATGGTTTTAACTTCCATTTTGTATTTTAACATGTGTTAGCCCAGCTGGCCCACTAACTACAACTGGTCCATTAAGGACATGATTATACAGATATTTCCTAAATGAGACTAACAAGGTGATGGCTATTTCCATTTGCCTAGACTATCTCATCTTCTTTATTCATAGAACCCAAGTTTTGTTCAGGTAGCAATATTCCCAGTTTAAAAATAGTCATCTCGCCAGACTCTCTTGCAGCTACAGGTAGTGTGTAACCAAGTTCTGGCCAACGAGATGCAAACAAAAGTCTACTGAATAAGAATTTAAGGGAAACTATCGTTTTCCTGATAAAGAGGGTCAGACAGTTGACAGATGTCTTTTCTGTCCACTTCTCTTGGAGCCCCCATATCTCTGGCCTGGAAGGCAGGTGAAATGGCTGGACAAGGTATTGCTACATTGGACCATGAAACTGCTAAGCATGGGAGAGAAGGAAGAGTGAAAGAGGCTGTTTCACTGACCTCGTCTTCGACTTTCTAACTGTAGTCTCTTTACTACATGCAAAACAATCCCCTTTTTTGGTTAAGCCACTGTGGTTAGGTTTCTTTTATATCCAGCCAAATCTAATTCTGTACTTTATATTTCAATTCTTCAACTTGAAAATATGAGTATAAGTATAGATGATCCATGATTAATGCAAAAAACATAAGCACGAGATCCAAGTGATGACTTCTAACTGTGATGATGTCATAAATATGAGACCCAGGTGATGACATCTATGTGAGACCTGCATGATGATTATACTAGACTTGTGAGCTCCTTGAGGACAGGGACCATGTCTAATTATTGTTACACCTTTAACACAGCACAAGTCTAATTTATATTCGCTGGATGGAACCTCCCTACAACTCCAAGCAAGGAGTCACATTCATAATACAAGACTTTTCCTTCAACTAAATTTGAATTCTTCCTGAGGCTATGTAAAGATTCTATTCACTCTTTTCCCCCAGATTTTTTGAGATATAATTGACATAGAACATTGTATTAGTCCAAGGTATGCAATATAACGATTTGATAAATGTATGTATTGCAAAATGACCATAAGTTTAGTTAACATCCATCACCTCACGGAGTTACAATTTTTTTCTTATGATGAGAATTTTTAAGATCTACTCTCTTAGCAAGTTTCAATAGACTGGACCACAGTATTGCCAACTGCAGCCACCTTGTTGTACGTGACATCCCCAGAACTTACTTATCTTATAACTAGCAGTTTCTGTCTTTTGATCACATTCCCTCTCCATCTTCCCTTATTCAAGGCAGAGATACTCCAATTGAGAAAATCACAAACTCTAACCCAGTGCAGATTCTCAAAGAAGGTTATTTCCCTGATGGTACCACTGAGCTCACTGTCATGTTATGGGCTTCCTGTGAGGATTACCTTGACCACCCACCAGAATGAGCATTTTCCATGCAATTTTTTGTGGCGGGGGCAGAATTTGAGCTTCTGTGGTAGTGTCTGGGAGCTGCCTTGCAGTAGTAACCTGATGTACTCATCTTCCCCAAACTCTTGGTTCAGCGGCTTCATGTCGTAGCTTGAACTCAGCCATCATGGGAGTTTTTACAACGTGGAAATAAGTAAATGCTACAAACCAGTGCCCCCCTCACCCAACCTTGGTCCCAAGAGCTAGTTAAAATTTCAAAAGTTTGCATGAGGCCACTTTGCTTTTACAGAAGACCTACATTATTACCTGGTGTTGCTAACTGAAAGAAATCCGCAGAGGATTTTTGCGTTGACCAAAAAAGAAGAAAAGCAAAAATAGCGCTCAGCATTTGTTTTTGCAGCAAAGCTGTTATGGAGACAGCATACCCCACGCAGGAAGAGGGGCCTTGCCAAGCCTCTTCCGCGGGAGCTACACCCAGCATCCCAGCATCCAGCCAACGTAACTTTGAACTGTGTCTGGGAGCATCTGTGCTTTATCTCAATTTACACTGTCCATGCATTACAGATTATTTTGGGGGTCTAGGAACCCTCAAACAAACCCTCAAAAAAAAGTTTGCACATAAATTAATGATGATCGCTTCTTCCTTTTATGCCATTTTGCATTATGAAAGTTTTCATAGGAACATTCTAGTTTTGGGTAACGGGGATAGCTATATTTGGACGGTGGGTTACAATATTTAAAGTGGCATCACATAAATGATTTCTTTTGGCTCTCACGGCAATCCTATGAGGTAGACAAGGAAAGCATTATCTGTCCCTATATTAGTTTCCTACTGCTACTATAAGAAATTATCACAGGGGTGCTTGGGTGGCTCCATTGGTTAAGCATCCACCTTCAGCTCAGGTCATGATCTCACGGTTCATGGGTTCCAGCCCCACACTGGGCTCTGTGCTGACAGCTCAGAGCCTGGAGCCTGCTTCAGATTCTGTGTCTCCCTCTCTCTCTGCCCCTCCCCTGCTCACGCTCTGTCTCTGTCTCTCAAAACTAAAATACACATTAAAAAATTAAAAAAAAAAAAAGAAATTATCACAGACATAGTGGCTTAAAACAAAACTATGTATTATCTTACAGTATCCGTAGGTCAGAAGTCTGAAATGGGTGCTGAGGAGCTAAAATCAAGGTGTCAGCAGGACTATGCTCCTTCTGCAGGCTTGAAGGGGAAAATCAGATTCTTCCCTCTTCCAGTTTGTACTCCCAGGCTGCCTACATTCCCAGGCTAGTGGTCCCCTTCCGTCTTCAAAGTCAGCACCCAACCTCAGCTTCTGTAGTCACATCTCTTGTAGCTCTGTTTCCTCTGCCTCTCTTTCACTTATAAGGACCCATTGTGATCATGCTGGGTTCACCTAGATAATATAGGACAATCTACCCATGTCAAGACCCTTAATCACATCTGAAAATCTCCCTTTGCTATTTACAGTAGCATATTTACAGGTTCCAGGAATTATGACGTGGACATTGGAGGAAGTCATTACTTTGTTTACTACACACCCTTTTACAAAAGAGGAAGCCAACTCTGAAAGATAACCGTCCCGCTCAAGTTCACGAAGGTGTCAGCAGCAAGGAGGGACTTGGGCCGAGGCCGGTGCCCTGTCCACTGCAGTGTGCTGCCTCTCTTTGTAAATATTTGTCCAACTGCTGGCCCAGGAGAGGGCATGCTCGGGGACAATGGGTACAGCACAGCTGAGGGTAGAGCCTCTGAGGGACTGATTTTTGGATCTTATGAGTCCTCCCGGGCCCAATCTTCCACTAACCAAACACTCTTAATTTTCCTTCCCAGCATCCCTGGGAGACTTGGAGGTCGAGGTACGGTGACCTAAAGTCCCTAAGAGCTGGATTTTCTAAGTGTTGGTTGAGACATAACTGAGGACGTGCCCGGACACATGGAGACATTTCCTTCCACCCACTCTATCTATTTACCAAGCTGGTTAACCCCTTTCCTTTCTGGGGCTTTGCTTGCAGCTTCAAGACTTAACCATTGCCCCCCACTCTCTCCTCCAGGGCAAACGCCACCTCCCTCAGTCAGATGAAATAGTGGGTAAGTGGGGGAAAATGATTAGAATATCAGAACATCATAAGGCCGTCTATGCCAATTAGAAGGTGTCCACCTTGGGGATCCAAACTGGAAGAGAGCAAGTACAGCCCTTGCTCGCTCCTAGTGTTCTATGTCAAAAGAAAGTAGCCTAAAAAGATGTTGGATTAGGACACTTGTGTCCTCATTCACGCTCATGTTCCAGTTCATTGCATGACTCTGGGCAAGTCACTTCTTGTGAGCCTTTATTTCCTCATGTGGGCAGTTCACTCTGTGAGGTCCTATGCCATAAAGTGACTGATAGTGCCAGACTTAGCATCTGACGGCCCAAGTTCAAAACCCTGCTCCCAACACTTGTTGGAAGGGTTAAGTTGAGCAAAAGACTTAACTTCTCTGTGTTTCATTGTTCTTATAAATGCAATGGGGATCCTAATAACATCACCATCCTTAGACTTACTGTGAGGATTAAATGACATGAGGAAAGTAATGCACTTAGCACAGTGCCTGGCACATAATAAGCCCTTGATATATGTTATTGTTGTAGCAGATTAGTGATTCTCAAAGTGTGCCCCTCGAACCAGCAACATCAGCCCCATCTGGGAACTTGTTAGAAGTGCACATTTTCATTGTTAAAATGTCAATACCACCCAAAGCAATCTACACAGTCAATGCAATCCCAATCAAAATTGCACCAGCATCCTTCTTGAAGCTAGAACAAGCAATCCTAAAATTGGTATGGAACCACAAAAGACCCCGAATAGCCAAAGTAATATTGAAGAAGAAGACCAAAGCGGGAGGCATCACAATGCTAGACTTTAGCCTCTACTACAAAGCTGTCATCATCAAGACAGCATGGTATTGGCACAAAAACAGACACGTAGGCCAATAGAATAGAATAGAAACCCCAGAACTAGACCCACAAACGTATGGCCAACTAATCTTTGACAAAGCAGGACAGAACATCCAATGGAAAAAAGACAGTCTCTTTAACAAATGGTGCTGGGAGAACTGGACAGCAACATGCAGAAGGTTGAAACTAGACCACTTACTCACACCATTCACAAAAATAAACTCAAAATGGATGAAGGGCCTGAATGTGAGACAGGAAACCATCAAAACCCTAGAGGAGAAAGAAGGAAAAAACCTCTCTGACCTCAGCCGCAACAATTTCTTACTTGACACACCTCCAAAGGCAAGGGAATTAAAAGCAAAAATGAACTATTGGGACCTCATCAAGAGTGCCGTGTTTCTGCACTGCAAAGGAAACAATCAACAAAACTCAAAGGCAACCGACAGAACGGGAAAAGATATTTGCAAATGACGTATCAGACAAAGGGCTAGTATCCAAAATCTATAAAGAGCTCACCAAACTCCACACCCGAAAAACAAATAATCCAGTGAAGAAATGGGCAGAAGACATGAATAGACACTTCTCTGAAGAAGACATCTGGATGGCCAACAGGCACATGAAAAGATGCTCAACGTCACTCCTCATCAGGGAAATACAAATCAAAACCACACTCAGATATCACCTCACGCCAGTCAGAGTGGCTAAAATGAACAAATCAGGAGACTATAGATGCTGGAGAGGATGTGGAGAAACGGGAACCCTCTTGCACTGTTGGTGGGAATGCAAACTGGTGTAGCCGCTCTGGAAAACAGTGTGGAAGTTCCTCAAAACATTAAAAATAGATCTACCCTATGACCCAGCAATAGCACTGCTAGGCATTTCCCCAAGGGATACAGGAGTGCTGATGCATAGGGGCACTTTTATCCCAATGTTTATGGCAGCACTTTCAACAATAGCCAAATTATGGAAAGAGCCTAAATGTCCATCAACTGATGAATGGATAAAGAAGTTGTGGCTTATATATACAATGGAATACTACTTGACAATGAGAAAGAATGAAATCTGGCCTTTTGTAGCAACGTGGATGGAACTGGAGAGTGTTATGCTAAGTGAAATAAGTCATACAGAGAAACACAGATACCATATGTTTTCACTCTTATGTGGATCCTAAGAAACTTAACAGAAGACCATGGGGGAGGGGAAGGGGGAAAAAAAAAAGAGAGGGAGGGAGGCAAACCATAAGAGACTCTTAAAAACTGAGAATGAACTGAGGGGTGATGGGGGGTGGGAGGGAGGGGAGGGTGGGTGATGGGTATTGAGGAGGGTACCTGTTGGGATGAGCACTGGGTGTTGTATGGAAACCAATTTGACAATAAATTTCATATTTAAAAAAATAAAGAAAAGAAAAGAAGTCTTGAAAAAAAAAATGCACATTTTCAGTCCCATTCCAGACCTTGCGAACCAGAAATTCTGGAGGGGCTGGGGCACAGCAATCTGTGTTTGAACAAACCCTCCAGAGGATTCTAATGCTACATGTCAAAGCTTGAGAACCCCTGGTGCAGGTGGTTCTAAGATCCCTTCCAATTCTGGAATTCTTTTTTTTCCTGCAAATGTATGCATTTATCCAAGACCCCAAGAAATCATTAGTATTTACTCACATCATTCCACAGACACTTCTCAAACATCTCTTCCCAGTGGAATCTGGAGACAAAAAACCAAACAAGAAACAGCCTGTGGGCTCAAGAAGTTGACTGTTCATCTCCCTAACCTTAATTTGCCGCTTCAAACATATAATTTGGTAAATGTTTCTGCATCCGTTCAGGATACCTGAGTTTCACTACATGAAAATGGTATCTTTAAAAAAAAAAAAGAAAGAAAGAAAAACGATTTTCTTCAGATCACAGTTAGAGCAAGATGTTAGCTAAGTGACCTTGAGTCTCAGCATCTTCATTTCCAGAGCAGGATTCATAATACCTGTCTCACTCTTTTGTGGTGAAGATTAACCTGATTAAATGTGATGACATATATGAAATAACAGTTTGTTCTAGATGTCCAGGAATGCTTGGTCAGGTCGCAGCTTAAAGCCAGCTCATAATTAAGTATTGTTGACTAGTATTGATTTGGCTTTATGGCATACAGTGCTGATATGCAAAATTAAAAAAAAAAAAAAAACAGATCAATCCATGACATGCAGAAATCCTGAATGCTATAAGGTCTGTTCATCACTTTCGCATTCTCTTCTGCAGAATTCAGGCAGTGAAGCCCCTCGACAGGCTCTTTGTACTTTGGGGATAAATCTGGTGTTTATTCAAAGACAACCCCGAGTGCCAGGAGTCAAAGCGAAAACCTTGATATCACCTCGGAAACTTCCCTTTTAATTCTATCTCAGAAGATTCTATCTGATTAACCAGACAGTCTACAGATTCCAGAAGAGTTTTACCCCTCTTTGTGTAAAAGCCAGTAGCTGCTTGTGGTTCCCCAAATTTAATTCAACAAATATTGAATTTCTGACAGACCACAGGGGGCTGTTCTCAATGTTTGTGGCTTTGTCAAGCAAAAGGGATTGCTCAGGGCTTAAAAGTCTTTTACACATGGGGAGAAGGAGAGTAGCAGTCCAGTCTGGTGACGTGAAGCATTGTGTCTGCTTTTTCTTTATCCACTAGAGCTAAGGAAAGAGTGCTTTTCTTGAAACTCTTTGGGCTGAGATTTGAAATGGGAGCCAAGAGTTCAGGGGTCTGACAAGTCCCAACCAGAAAGGAAGGCCAACCTGTCACTGTGAGCCTCGTCTACAGGTAGGGACATTCCTTCTATTTAGTGAATCATCAGTCCTCAGGCCCTAACGCTTCTCTACTTCTCCTCACCCCTCTCCAATCTCCCTTTGCCCAAGTCTAAGTGGCTTCTCACTTACCAATGAATTCACATAAGCCTTGGAGGTCTAACACTGCAATGACAGTCCCAGGTCCTGCAAAGCAAGGTAAATCAAAGTGAGAAGGGTCATGAGTCTTCTATGTTGAAAGTATAGCTTTTGATAAGTGCGGTAAGCGACGGTCTAAGGATGCCTTTTGTTTATTTGGGGAGATGTTTTGTCCACAAAGATAAGCTTCAGGGGCCTGGGATTCAGCATCTTCAAACCCTAAACCACCAACAGCACGGGACTCCATCGAATGTCTGCCATGTGTGGGTCAGACACTAGGAGAGGCACATTTCTCACTTGACCTCATTTCAAGCCTCACGACTCTGCAAGGTTCATTTCATCAACCCCATTTTCTAGAAGGAGACATCAAACCTCAGTATGGCCGCATCACTTAGCCGAGGTTTCATGATCATTCAATAAAAGAGAGACTCCTGGGGCACCCAGGTGGCTCAGTCGGTTAAGCATCTGACTTTGGCCCAGATCATGATCTCATGGTTCGTGAGTTCCAGCACTGTGTCAGGCTCTGTATGGACAACTCAGAGCCTGGAGCCTGCTTGGGATTCTATCTCTGTCTCTCTCTGCCTCTCCCCCACTTGCACTTGTCTCTATTTCTCTCAAAAATAAATAAACATTAAAAAAAATTTTTTTGTTAAAGGAAGACTCCCCCAACCCTCCCAGGTTCACCTGACTCCAAAGCCCAGGCTTCCCCCTATTTTGGTTAGTGGCATAAATAGAAATACCAGTGTTGATAACAGAACCCTGAGTATTAACTCCTCATTCTCCTTCACCCTCACACTTCCCATCTAATGGGCCATCAAATCTTTTAATGCCTCCTTCATTTATTTTATATCTGCCCCCTCCCTCATCTGATTCTTCACTGCTAAATTACTACATTTTCCTCCTTTTCTTTTCCTGACTCCAGTTTTCTACATTCCTCTTAGAGTCATCTTTTCTTTGTATTTATTTTTTTTTAAAAATTGAAGTTCATTTATTTATTTTAAGAGAGGGAGAGCACAAGCTGGGGAGGAACAGAGAGGGAGAGAAAGAGAATCCCAAGCAGGCTCCACCCTGTCAGCGCAGAGTCCCATGTCGGGGGTCAAACTCACAGACCTTTGAGATCATGACCTGAACCAAAATCAAGAGTCAGATGCTTAACCAAATGGAGCCACCCAGGCGCCCCGCTTTTATTTTTAATGTTTATTTATTTATTTTGATCGAGATAAAGAAGGGCAGAGAAAGAGGGAGAGATAATCCCAAGCAGGCTCCACATTCAGTGCAGAGCCCAAAACCCTGGGATCATGACCCAGGGATCACGATCCCACCACCCTGGGATCATGATCTGAGCCAAAATCAATGGCCAGGCGCTCAACCAACTGAGCCACCCAGGCATCCCTTAAAGTTGTCTTTCTAAGACTCAAACCTGACCATGTCTCCTCCCTCATTTGGGTTCTTCAGTGATCCTTTCAAAACTAATAATAATCATTTTGTAGCAGTTACCATGTGCTAAACATTGTTTTAAGCACTTTACGTATAGTAAGTGGTATGGGATAAATGGATAATTACCGATATTATCCCCATTTTAATGGTAAAACTCAAATCTAGAAATTCTGTTCCTTACCCAATGATACCAGCTACTAAGTAGCTTAAGTAGGATTTCAACTCTGTAAATATGGTTCTAGAATCTGTGCTTTTAACTTCATCTTGTTTGTAAAGTCTGGGCATTTAATATAGCTTATAAAACTCTTCATGGTCCAACCCTGCTCTATGCTCTAGCCTTGATAACCACTTAGAAAAGTTTTCTGAATGCAGTGAGGCCACAAACCTTAGTGCCTTCCAGTCTCATAATCCGTTCCTTCTGCCTAAATCCTACCCTCCGTGCCTGTGCAGTTGATTCCTGTTCATTCTCTGAGCCTGAATTCAAGCCTCACCACTCTGGTAGGACTTCCATGATCACAGCGATTCTCTGAGATTTATGCCAAAGGTTCTATCTATACTGTAGTGGTCAGTCTGCCAGCGTGTCTCTACCTTCTAAAGTAAGCTATGGGCTCCTTGAGAGAGGTCTGGGTCTTTATCATTTTGTACCCCCAGTGACTGGCACATAGTAAGTGCTCAGTAATTTTCTTTGAATGAAAAAGAGTGAAGGCAGTATATGACAAGGGTGTTAAAAATAAAACCACAGACCCAAAATGGTGTCCTTAGGCCAAGTGACCAGATTAGGGCGCAATATTTAACGTAGTTGCACTTTCAACCTTCCCAGACATATAATCTTAACTGGGCAGTCAGGAATTTTCGGATCAGCACCAAGGGTCATCTGTCATATGGGCCCTCTCCATCTCCCAAAGAAAGAAAGATGAGGTAATCTGCCTAATTAGATCCCTTTCTTTTCCCCCTCCAGGGGAAAGGAGGCAAAGGAGGTGACCTTGCCTGGAACATCCTTTCATTCTTTTTTTTTTTTTTCCTGCTGATAATTTCTTTGCCCCAACTTTGTACCTATAAAAACCTTCCATTTTGTACAACTCCTAGAAGCTTCCTCTACTTGCTGCCTGACTCATAAATCACCTAATAAAGCCAATTAGATCAAGTTTACTTTGTTGAATTTTTGTTCTTTAATAAGTGACAAATAAGTTGTGCAGAAAACAAGATAGAAAGAGCCACTAAAAAGTTTGAAAGAAGGAGGAGATCATAGTAGGCTGGAGCACCCAGCATTCTTACTTTGTGTGAGAGAAAACTGAGGCACAGAAAGGGTGAGCGAGGTACCCAAGGTAACACAACTAGTAGATAAGATTTAGCTCAAGTTGTCAGGCGCCAGATCCCGTGCTCTACCTGTATAAACATTTTGTATTTTAAGTGAGATATTTAAGTTATGCACTTAAGTTATATATTACAGTGTATAAAAATGTATGTATGAACTAGCGATTTCATGGATATTATTTTTTAGAATAAGTGTAAGAAAACAATGGGTCCTTTTAAAGAAAAATAACAGGAGGATGGTTCTCCGAAAGAACAAAAATCAGGAAGGTGGAATGCTAATGACCAAAGAATCATCTTTATGAAACACGTAATTAACTATGTTGAAAGATAACAGACCCATTATTTACATAGCTGGGCAGATCACTGATGAGATGAACTACGATGTCAGGTTGACTTGACTCAATGGAAATTTGACTGGTTAAACCTTGCTACTATAACCTTAAGAGCTCTCATTCCACTGTCAATAAATTCCTTTACACTTTGGACCTTTGCCCTGAACACTTTCATCATTTCCTCCTTCCACTTCCTACCCTTACTGAAAACCTCACTTTCTCTTTCACCTGGCTTTTTACCCTCTCGAGTGGAATTTACTTTCTTCCTCATTCCTCCTTTATCTCAAAGTCAAGAAGGGGCACATTCTCATTGCCCTCTACCCTCCTGTTGCTTCTGGATCATCTTTGCTGTTCACGTTCTAAACTTAACTCTCTCTCCTCTGTTGAAATCCACATCAGATTATCACCTCCTCTCCATCATTGTTCTGCTATCTGCCAACTTTCAAGATATTTTTCTACGTTTTGAAGATTCTGATCGCAACAATATTTGAGTGTGACTACCTTCTCCTTTTTGAAAAACTCTTGCTTTGTTCTTTGCTGGTTTTGTGTCCCTCCACCAAAAGGGTGGATTTTCTTCAAGGTCCCACCCATAGCCCTTAACTCTTTTCCTTTTGTCCTCTCTCTCTGGTAAACTTCACAGCTTCAACCATGACCTCTTTTTAAATGTCTCTCCAATACAGATCTCTTGCTTAAAACTTCTCTGAACTACAGGCTGGAATTTCTAAATGTCTCTGCACTATCTCCATAATATACCGCCAGGTTCAGCAAACTATCAAAAAATGAACTCACTCTTCCTTCTCCTGGCTCTCCCTCTGCATGCCTTCTCTCAGTGAAAGGTGGTCATGTAGAAGAGAATGCTCAGAGTTACTTCTAATGGCTTTCTCTCTTTCATCATCCCAATATACCTTTGGTCGCCATGCCTCATCAATACATCACTATCTGTCTGTTCTTACAGTTGCTCAACCAGAATCTCCTGTATGCCTCACCTCATGGGTCACACTACACCAGCAAACAAAACAGACTACTAGGCTAATGCTAGAACATGTCATTTTCAGGCTCCAGACCCTTGCAAATGTCAATTTCGTCTATCGAATGGAGTTTAAACGTTTTAGTTTCAAGTCCAAGACTCTCTCCCAACCTATCTTTTTCCTCATCTTTTCCTATATATACATCCTATTTTAACCAACCCAGATTTATTGATGGCCCCTGAGTAAACCTATTATTCACTTGAGAAGTATTCATTAAGCACTTTGTATTAGCCCAACACTGTCCTGAGTGTTGGAAATATAATGGGGGACAGGACTTCTGTGTTTAGACTTAGATGATACAATCAATGGAAACACAATGTGGTAAGTACTAATCTAGGATCACAGCTCGGTACTATGAGCAATCATCTGGAGGTTCCTAACTGTATTGGGCAAGATCTAGGGAATGCAGAAATAGGAAAGGTTTTCTGCAGTAGGTAATAACTGAGCTGAGAACTGAAGCTAAATAAGAATTGTTCAGATATAATATGGGAAGAGGGCTGTTATTAATATAGAAGGAAATGTATGCATAAAGACTTGGGGCAGGAAAGGATGGCCAGACAAAAGAGAAATGAGAATAGAGATCAGAGGAAAAAGAAGGAAAACAAAGTGTTGCAGATGCCAAGGGATGAATGAGAAAGCCAGAGTGGACCACAGGGTCCATGCTGCCAAGAGGTCAAGTAAGATGGAGACTAGAGTGTCCATTGGATTTAGAATAGAAAAATCACTAATGACCTGGCCAGGAGTCCTTCAAGCAACTGATGCAGGCAAAGCTAGATTACAATAGAGAGAGAGAGAGATGGAGGGTAAGACACTGACGACTAGAATTCTAAAAAATCATTATGGAAATTCAAAACTCACTACATCTTTGTTCCATTTGCTCATTCTGTACCAGTTTCCTCCTGTCCCACTTCTTTCCCTATTTTACCTATACCGTTATTCCCAATTCTTTTCCCACTGAAATGGTGGCTATTTATCAAGACCCAAATCAATTACCATATCTTGAGCTTCCCTGCACTCCTGGCAGTTAGAATGGATTACTCAGAACTTGCCACATAAATCTTTGCTGAATTAGCAAAGTGTGTTAACTGATCACACGGAATTTCCCTTGTACATCTGTCATAGCACTTGCTTCTTCTTAACTTGTGGTTTGTTTAGTTGCACACACCTGTTTCCCTGACTACATAACTTGATGACAAGCTAGCTGTGTGTTAGTCATCTTTGAACTTCTCAGAGTTCCCAACTAAGTGCATTGGGCATTGCTGTCACCTAAATTATCTCAACTGACTGCTCTCTCTCTTGCATTGATGTAAACTCATGCTATATGTATGACATGCTCTTTGTCCTTGGAGACAGTGATTTTTAATAGTACCTATAATGAGAATGGAAAACCTGAGGATTTGCTAGGGTTATCTTTGATCTCTCCAAATATTTCCACTATTACTCACATGTTTTTCATATTTCAAATGCTATACATCATTATCAGGTTGGCTCTCTATATGAATGAATACAAACCAACTTTCTGATTCAAGTTAAATAAGTCTAGGCCTCTCCAACCTTTAAGCTCATGGTACTCATTAACGAGGTTGAGTTAATATTCACACGTATGTCTCTTTTCAAAGAACAACCTAGGAAATTGTTAAACGAAGCCAAAAGAGAGAAGTGACATTGAACTTTTGGGTTTCCAAGAACTGAAATCAAATGAATAAGTCATGTTCTTAAATTCCAAGTGCCTGATGATTATTCAGACATGCTAATTTGAGGAAGGCAAGGACAATAATTAGAATCATAGATGAATTTATTTATTTTCCTGTAGACAGAAAGACTTTCAAAATCTTTCAAAAATTTTAGTGGTTAGGGAAATTAAGATCCACTTAAACCCTGTTTGATGAATACAATTGATAAACCACATTGAAAAATATTTTAGAATTTCTATTAAGTATATTTTATAATTCTTCTGCAACAGAATCTGGAACTTTAGTCCCCTCCCTGCTCTCAAAGCCCAACCTTTTGCTACATTTTTAAAACAGCACAGAGATAACCAACCCGTTCCTAGGTCGCATCACAGAATTGGGATTAAGTACAAAGCTTCATTTCTTTGAAAACCAACGATGGCAAAATGTTAGTAACCTCACAGAACTGGATAGTGGCTATCCGGGTTACTGCAATGTTACTCTCCATTTTTCTCTCTTGGTATGAAATGTTCCATACCATTAAGATAAGAGAACAGAGATCTATGCAGTCCAAAATTACTGGTGAATTCAATCATGAAAGAATTTCTTGTACTGATTCATAAATATCCCATTTCTCTACTGCCCCATGGATACTTAGGTCAGAGATATTTTGTTGGTTTCCAGAGGAAGGAAAAAAAATTAATTAAAAGAAACCAAGTGATTCTGGAGCAAGGGCAGGTCCAAGCTCAAGCCAGAGTTAGAAGTTCTGAGGTGTCAAAGGCCAGGAGGCTGCCTCCAGATACTGACTGGCATAATAGACATTCAATTAGTACCTATTAGATTAATTGATTGCTTGTTTAACAGGAGCAAGAGCTCAGCTCCTTTGGAAAGATGGCATATGTCACCTACCATTCATCACAGATCACGGCAGTGCTGGCCCACCCTCAGGGGACGCTCGCGGGACTTCAGTAGCAGTGACAGTTTAATGCGGAGACAATCACAGTCTCAAGGGTCCCTGCAGGTATAAGGTGGTTGGCCCGGGGTTGTGGGTACTAGTAATAGCCTTGGTGTGAAGCAAAGTTAATAAATCCAAGACTGGGGAGAACTATAGAACCTAAGGGCAAGAAAGAGCAAAGCTATCTCCAAAGACCTTGGCTTCCAAGATGCTCCCTCCTTTTGCCAGCGTTTCTGTTGCCATGGGCTTTGCCATGCCACGCCAGCTGCGTGGTGCTGACTTGGTGGGTGAAAGAGTCCAGCAAACAGGAAAGGGAATGTATGGTGGTCCCAGTACAGATCATTAATTGTGCTGTATTCTGGAGTTCAACACAGTGCCATTTGTTAAGCACTAACTTTTACTGAGCGTCAACAGTAAGACACCACATTGCCTTTTCTCTCCTCCCTGCTCAACCTCAATGTGTTACCTCTCCATGTCTCTCTCTGTCTCTCATTCTTTCGCTCTCGCACACACACCCATGCATGCACACATGCCTGAGATTGCTAGCAATTTGTCCTGCCCGCATCAAACCCACGTTCAAAGTCTATGAGGCAGCACTGTAAGCAACTATAGGAAGTGGAATGGACAGAGGATGGCCAATCTCACTGCAAGGAAAGTGACTGGCTGCAGAAACGAACGGACCTCTTGTCAATGTTCATTTCCTCAAAGCCGTCTTATGATTTCTTAGCAGTGCGAACTCATAGCCAAGTCTTTACGATAGACCTACTATCCCGTGAGAACCTTAGTAGCTTCACACTCACTTTTCCGATTGCAGGCTGGCTGTTCGGCTCATCCCCAGTGTCCTTGACAGATGCCTCCTCTCTCCCCAACATCATCTCCCACTACCCATGAAACTGCTTTAAATAGCAAGTCCAAGCTTGTCATGGAGCTCCTCTTTCTTTTCTTTTTTTTTAAATTTTTTTTAATGTCATTCATTTTTGAGAGGGAGAGACAGAGACAGAGCGGTAATGGGGAGGAGCAGAGAGAGAAGGAGACCCAGATCCGAAGCAGGCTCCAGGCTCCGAGCTGCCAACACAGAGCACGACGCAGGGCTCGAACCCACAAACCTGACATCATGACCTGAGCCAAAGCCAGACGCTTAACCGACTAAGACTCCCAGGCACCCCCAGGCCTCCTCTTTCTGACATGAGCACTGGCTCACGTTCTTCTGGGAAACCTCCTTGTGAATACCCCACTTACCAAATCTTCCCAATCCGTCCTATCTTCACCGCAGTTACATCCTCGGGAAACCTTGCCGGTGCCGATCAGTTCCTCAGCTGAAGGGAGGACTCCTGTGGCCCCTTTCCTTCCTGGGGATTTACCACATAAACCTCTGCAGGGTTGAGGGCTGGTACCGATCTCCCTTAACCAGACTGAAATCTTCCTTCCAGCCGAAACCCCGTCCTGCGCACATCCAAGGCAGCGCCGTGGGCATCATCTCCTGTGGACTAATGTTGCTGTGGGGTCAGCACAGCAGAGAAGTGAGTCCGGCAACTCAAGGGAATGGGGCAGAGCGGTGGGACCAGGCGGTGGTCTGACTTAGGGAGCACACGGGCAACTTCAACATAGAATTTTCCTCGGCTTTGTCTCAGCCAAGGACCTTAACGCATGAGGATGAGTGACAAAGGCCAGGGAGTTTGTTCACTAAAGCTTCTCGGGGAAAACGGAATTCAAATTCATCCCTCCTGGCGAGAGAGAGAGGTGTCAGAGTCACCGGAAGCAAAGCTGGTATGTGTGTCTGGGAGGGTAAGCCCTTCCGTGACTGTTGCTTGTAGGAGTGGTTTCTACATGGTGGTCACTTGCACGTACCCACACTGGGCAGCCACAGCCCCAGGTGGAGCCAGGATTCTACGCGGCCAACACGCTGAGACTGGGAAGACGCTCAGTGACTCCTGAGGGCTGGGTATCCTGAGGCCTGCCATCGTACCAGTGGAAAAGTGGGACCTAGAGATAGTGGCGGGCTTGGGCCAGGCTATGTCGGAGCAAGAGGTCCACCCTCGACTCAGGCCCACCCTCGACCTGCCTAGGGGTGGGCCACCCATGCCTGCGGGGAGCCTTCTTTGTCACCCATAAAACACTGCCAGTAGGGAGAGTAGGAGAAATGAGGCTCACCTCTCATTAAGGCCCCATCCTTGGCTTGGCAGTGCATGGTGTCTTCCCAAAGCTTGCTGCTGGAGCTGGCAGCAGAATTTCCCCTCAGGGCCTCCACTCCCAGAAGCCAGCGGAGTTAGAGAAGGTTTCAACAAGCGCAATGAGTGAACAGGTGGGAGAAAGGGCCACCCGAGAGGAGACGGGGATACGAGGTAAGCCCAAGAGAATCCCAGGTCAGCTGTGGACACGTGATTGCCAAGGCCCTGGTCAAGTTGAGCAATGTGTTCTCTCCTCTCTGCAGGGGAGGAAAGCCAGACCAGGCAAGTTTGGGGAGTTGCCTCTGAAAACCCCAGCCTGCTGAGAGGATAACAGGGGTGAGAGGACAACAGAGAAGCAAAGCTGGTGGCGGGATGGGTCCCAGAGACACACTGGGAGGTCCCCTAGATAATTGCAGCCTTCGTACAAAGACTGCCATTACCACAACTGGGAGATCGAAGCTGGGCCAAACCTCAGGATATGGCAGTTCCTTCGGGACTTCTTGTCAACCCTCGGTCTGAACCTGCCTAAGACCAAGTCATCTTGTGCCTTGGCCAACCTAATCCTCTCGAAAATGCTTTCATCTCACCCCTCCCTGGATCAGAGCACTCCCCTGGCTCCATACTGCCTCCTGCTTCAAGTCTAAACTTCTCTGCCCCCAGCCCAGCCCAGCCTCCCTCCCCATGCTCAGCAACCCTCTCGCCCGCACTCCCACTTTAATCAGAACCGCCCCTTACTCCTCCCTGTGCTCTCTGTGCTCACTTCTTTCTTGTCTTTTCCCCTCCTCTCTTACCTGGGAAATCTTGTCTTCAACCCTGTCTAAAACTGATCTGCCTATCCATCAAAGTATGGCTTAGGCTCACTTCATTCATGAATGCTTCTTCTCTACCAATCCATGTTGACCTCCCCCTTTTCAAAGTGTCATTGTAAAGTCCATTGGACCCCATGGAATGTTGAATCTGTCCTCTGTAGGACGTTCAGACTTAGTCCAAGGGGAATCGAGACTCAAAGCTCCGAATCCCAAGTCGGCTAGGCCCGGGTTCACACAGGGCCCACACTAATCTGCATGGCACCTATGTGCCCATCAGAAAGACCTGCACAAAGGTACCCAGCAGCCCTGGTATAAATCCCCCCCCCCCCCCGGTGCCCACTAGCTGCTTGACCTGCAGGAAGCCCTTAACTTCTGTCAGCTTCAGTCCCTCATCTATAAAATGGAGCCCATTGTGCCTACCCTACTGGGTTGTTCTAAGAGCTGAGTAGGAAACTAATACAAAGTGCTGGGCATTAGAATCCATTGAGTGGCCACTAAATGTTTGCTGTTACTGTCATTAGCCTTCTCTACCTCTTCAATGAGCTGTCTCTAGAAAGAGGAAGGAGCGTCAGTAATTTCTTAAGACAGCAACTGACATCTCCTTCCTTCTGCTCTTTGTCTTTGGCCATCATAGCACCACGTCTTATAACTGAAAGTTTCAAAGACCCCAGTACCAAAAATAATTTAGCCAAGCAGGAAAATTATACCTGAGGGCTAGAGTAGACATATTTAGCCTAAGGCAATCCAGGCATCAGGTGAGGGGTGGGGGGTGGGGGGTAGTTATCCTCTAAAATGAGGGAAAGGGAGTGAGAAAGTTTTCCTTAAAGCCAGTACTTGAGAGTGGGAAGGTATGAGACCAAATGAAGTTGATATGGAAACCAGTGCATAGAAGCTGACTTGGGCATTTCTTAACGATTAAATGAATTGGCTTTGGGGTCTGACACCCTCAAGTTCAAATCTTCTATCTGTCCCTGACTTGCTGTGTGAAATTGGACAAGTTACTTAGCCTCTCCCTGCCTTAGTTTCCTTATCTAAGGATAGTGGATGAATGAAACCACGTAAGAGATATAGCATGGCTAGTGCTAAATGTCCCCATATTTTGTGGATATTTACCATGTAAGAGGCCCTCAGTGGCATCCAATGACAAGAGAAAGCTATTCCCATTACTGAGCCATGAGACCATTGATAACCCTTACCATCTCCCTCAAAATATATCATCCCTGAACTGAGGGTCCAGGAAAACCAGGATTCAGGTTGAGGAGGAAGCAGGAAACATAAGGATATTTGCATGTATCACAGTAAATATCTTATACCTCACAAATATCTGACACATTTCGTGTGTGCATTAAATTTTGTTGAAGGCATGTAAAAACATCCAATTAGTATTTCATTTAGCTTGGTAAATTATTCAACTAGGGCAGAGCTCCCAGTTCCTGAGGAGAATTTATTTTGTATTTTTTATTATGAATAATTTACAGGAAAGTAGAAAAGTTTAATAGGTCCCAGTGTACCCATCATCCAGCTTCAAGAATAGTCAACTCATAGCCAGGCATTTTCATATATCCCACTCTCTCCCTGCCCAAACCCAAATTATTTTGAAGGAAATCCCAAATACTGTATCATTTAATAAAATGAGGATATTTAAAAAAATTTTTTTAAATGTTTATTTATTTTTGAGAGAGAGACAGAGCACGAGCAGGGGAGGGGCAGAGAGAGAGGGAGACACAGAATCCGAAGCAGGCTCCAGGCTCCGAGCTGTCAGCACAGAGCCCGACGCAGGGCCTGAACTCACAGACCATGAGATCATGACCTGAGCCGAAGTCAGATGCTTAACCGACTGAGCCACCCAGGCGCCCCGAAATGAGGATATTTTTAAAAGAAAGGAAAGAGAGAAGGGACACATACGTCTTACATACCTTTTACTTTTCTGAGACATCCAGCTGCCAGGATGGGCAGCAAGTGACTAATTCTACACCATTTTAATTGCTTCTCCACTATGTATTTATTCCATCTATCCTTTCTCATCGTAGTTCTATATGTTTCCCTGTAATTTGTAATTGAATAGTCTTACGTGGCTTTGCCTCACCAGCTGCAATTGGATTGGAAACACCTGGGAAGCAAGAGCCACGTTTTCTTCTCCCTGAATTTAACATTCTATGTTCTAGTGCTCCACATGACATCTGGCCTGCCTTCCTCCTTTTCTTCTTAATGTTCTCTCTTCCTCCCTAACCAACCTCCTAACCTTCTCCTGACTCTAAAGCTTCCTTTTATTAATTCTGTCAACATTTACATGGCAGGGCTCCTGCCATACAGCTGACAAAAGTAAGCTGGGAGCACCTAGCAGACCACGGGAGGCCGAGAGGTAGTGGGAAGCTGGTGAGTGCAGCTGAGTCTTGCCGGGTAGGGATGCATTCACCAACAGAGGAGGAGGTGGGAGGGCGCCTGAGTGGCTCCGTGGGTTGATTTCCGCTCAGGTCATGATCTCACAGTAGCCCCTGTGGAGTCCCGCGCCGGGCATGGAACCTGCCTAGGATTCTCTCTCTCTCCCTGTCCCTACGTCCCCGCCTCTTCACGCTCTTTCTCTCTCAAAACAAGAAAAAGATTTGAAAAGTAAATTAAACAAAGGTAGAGGTGGGAGGCCGTTGAGGGTGCAGGAAGGGCATTCTAGGCAGAGGAAGCAGACCCTGACAAGGGTCTATGAAGGAAATTTGGGTCTTGTGGGGGGGGGGGGACTGCAAAATATATCTTTTGGCTGGACCAATCAATCTGAGTGGATAAAGAGGGGAGAATAATGAGAGTTGAAAACATAAAGTTAAGCAATGTCCAGTCGTTGGAGGACAGTGCCGATTGGAGTGGCATGGGAGCTGGTTGGAGGAGGGCTGGTAGGAGAGAGGAGTCCTGAATGCTGAACACACAGCTATGAAGCATCTTATGCCCTTGGACTCACCAAGGCACTTTTCACCTTCTGCAGTATCTCCTGTGAGAACATGGCCTTATCAGGGGCGCCTGGGTGGCTCGGTTGGTTAAGCGTCTGACTATTGATTTCGGCTCAGGTCATGATCTCATGGTTCCTGGAATCTAGCCCCCCACCAAGCTCTGCACTGAGAGTGCAGAGCTCACTTGGGATTCTCTCTTTCCCTCTCTCTGTCTGCCGCTCCCCCGCTCTTGCCCAGGCGCACATCTGCACGCGCTCCCTCTCTCGCAAAATAAATAAACATTAAAAAAAAAAAAACACTTCAAAGAACATGCCCTCCTGGGACTAGCATATCTCTTGGATAGTTTACTAAAGACTGATGCCTCCCTCAAAGAGGTTTCCTTGATATAGAACCTACCTGCCGGACTAGGCATATTATTCAAGCACGCGCGTTCATTTAGTGTGCAAATATTTGTTTTCTCCCAAAATGTTTTCAAAACAGAAAGCGGCCCAGACCTCATTATTTTTCTCAATTTGTTTCACTTGCTGCAACAAAACAAATGCTAATTGGAATGAAAGGATGATAATGTACATAAATTGTTTTTATTGGGCTTGGTATTAGGTTCACGGTATCTGCAATTGCACCTGTGCAAATATATTTGGAAATATTCACTTCATAGCGCAAGAGCCGCTTAATCACGTAGCTGAGACTTCGAGCTAGATTTGCAGAACTCAAAATGCAATCCCGAGTTGCCATTTGGCAGCTGAATTGGAGTGTGTAGACAATCATTGCCGTGGAATTATCTACTCTGGCTATCGTCACTGCCCCAATTTGCTTGGCAGTTGAAAATCCCACACTTCGCACTTAAGCGGTTGCACTTGACTGGTTTCAGAGCCCAAAGACTGGAGGGATGTTTGTAGGTCCCAGGGGTCATGCATTTGAATTGCAATGAAGTATGCAAGAGAGAGTTTGGGGGTGAGAAGGGTGATTAAGTGACCTCTAATGTTCCTTGCATTTACGTAACTCCCCCATCCTTGGAACACGGATATCTGGAGCTACTGCATTGATAATCATTTTATTGTAAAATTACGTTAACCAGACTTTGGAAAGATGACTCAGTGACCAGTTTGAATGGTGGAGGGGAGAGTTTGACCATGTTGAGATCTAGTTTCACGTTTTATGAGATTTAGAACCTTGTTCCACGTGATGCCAGGTCCCCTGCGTCCAGACGTGACTTCCCTGCCACTCATTTCTCCCCCATTTGAGTCAGGGGCTCACTCGCCTATTTTCCTCATTTGTGGCCCATGATTTTCTGTGCCCTGACTGGATTATCTTGCTTGCCTTCCACTCACCTGCCTCTCACCCTCATCTGTAAGCTCAATGGCACCCTCGACCCCCAGGAATAGATCTAGTCTTGGAGGTAAAGGGCTATTTGGGGGGTACTTGGAAACTAAAATCCTCCTCAATCACCACCAGACCATCACTAGGTGTGGATTTTACCTCTATTTCCAATCTTTGGAGAGCTGCTGACCTGACACATGTTGCTAGCCTTCTAGAAACTTGCTCTCTGGGCCTTGGCTGATCTCCCACCCTACTCCCGCTCAAAGCCACCAGTGGATTTTAAACCGTGAGGCCTTTAAAATTGTCCCTGTGACCTACAAATTTTAGATCCCTGGGACACACCCTACTTAGAACCATGCCGCCTTACATCTCCCAGCTGGGCTCCCATGAGGACCTTCAGGCCTGACTTGACATTTCAGCTTAGGCTCATCACCCCACATAGTTCCCATGTCTGTCCCAGCCCCTGTCAGGCCAGAGGCCCCACTTATGATCCCAGACTTGGCTTCTGACCAAAAAGAAAGTGAATGTAAAATCTCTGGCTCTACCAAAGCTTTGCTTCAGTTATCAGCACCACATTATCACTTTCTAACTGGTTTCGCCTCATATGGATTTTCTCGTTTATATGTCCTAATGCTGGTCTTGGACCCAGAGCTTGACCTGACCATGGTAACAGTGGCCGTTTTATGCCTCTTGCTTCCCTAGAAGTCTCAGGGCCTCTTTAGCCATGGGGTTATTACCTTATTCCAACAGCTGGCTCGGATGTGCTCAGATATTCCCAGCATTAACCAACAGCAGCAATGGGCACAGATCTTCTGTTCCTAAATCCGTGCTCTTTCCAGGTGCCACAATGTTCTGATCTATCTCAGCATTTTCTACACTCTGTTCTGCAGAAAATTTGTATTCCGTGAGACAATAAGCATTTGTAAAACAAGCAGACAAATTCACTATAAGAGTATATCTATGTATATTTAATAATCATGTGAATTTGGAAAATGCTGTGTTAAACAACGCTAAGTGTGTTACTTCATTGCAAGACTTTCATTAATATGCTACTAATGACCATTGTAATATTAATTCAGGGAGTGGGAGGGAGAAAAATGGAGTATGTAGTTTTTTCAAATTTATTGGCCTATAGAGTTTTTTTTCTGTGGAACACTCTAAACATGTCACCAGAAGTTCCTCAGAACATCGTGTGGGAAATGCTAAGTGACTTAAGCTCCATTCTTTGACACTGACCTGAAGTCACCTGAACAAAATTCTCCCTGACAGAATGTAAAAGGAGCAAGGAAGTCAAGACTTCCCTAAAAATTAGACTAAAACTCGACCCTTATCATACACCATTCACAAAACCCAACTCAAAATGGAGTTAAGACTTAAATACATGACCTGAAACTATAGAACTCCCAGAAGAAAACACAGGGGACAGCTTGACATTGGTCTTGGCAATGATTCCATGGGTATGACAACAAAATCACAGACAACAAAAACAAAAGATAGACAAGTGGAACTGTATCAAACTAAAAACCTTCTGCACAACAAAGGAAACAGCCAATGGAGTGAAAAGACAATCAATGTGATGGGAGAAAATATTTGCAAACCATGTTTTGAAAATATGTAAAGAATTCCTGCAACTCAATAGCAAAACAAAACAAAACAAAACAAAAACAAAAAAAACACCCTAAAATGGGCTAAAGACGTGAATAGACATTTCTCCAAAGGAGACATACAAATGGCTAAGAGGTACATAAAAAGATGTTCAATGTCACCAATCATCAGGGAAATGCCAACCAAAATCACAGTGAGATAACACCTCATACCTGTTAGGATGGTTATTATCAAAAAGTCAAAAAAGATAAATGTTAACTAGACTTATTGTGGTGATCAGTTTGCAATATATACACAAATATCAAATCATTATGTTGTATATCCGAAACTAACATAATGTTGTATGTCAGTTACACCTCAATAAAAAAAAACAACAGTCAAGAGATAACATGTTGTGCAGAAGAATGAAACTAGACCACTTTCTTACACCATTCACAAAAATAAACTCAAAATGGATGAAGGGCCTGAATGTGAGACAGGAAACCATCAAAACCCTAGAGGAGAAAGAAGGAAAAAACCTCTCTGACCTCAGCCGCAGCAATTTCTTACTTGACACACCTCCAAAGGCAAGGGAATTAAAAGCAAAAATGAACTATTGGGACCTCATCAAGAGTGCCGTGTTTCTGCACTGCAAAGGAAACAATCAACAAAACTCAAAGGCAACCGACAGAACAGGAAAAGATATTTGCAAATGACATATCAGACAAAGGGTTAGTATCCAAAATCTATAAAGAACTCACCAAACTCCACACCCGAAAAACAAATAATCCAGTGAAGAAATGGGCAGAAGACATGAATAGACATTTCTCTAAAGAAGACATCCGGATGGCCAACAGGCACATTAAAAGATGCTCAGTGTCACTCCTCATCAGGGAAATATAAATCAAAACCACCCTGAGATATCACCTCACGCCAGTCAGAGTGGCTAAAATGAACAAATCAGGAGACTATAGATGTTGAAGACGATGTGGAGAAACGGGAACCCTCTTGTACTGTTGGTGGGAATGCAAACTGGTGCAGCCACTCTGGAAAACAGTGTGGAAGTTCCTCAAAACATTAAAAATAGATCTACCCTATGACCCAGCAGTAGCACTGCTAGGAATTTACCCAAGGGATACAGGAGTGCTGATGCATAGGGGCACTTGTATCCCAGTGTTTATAGCAACACTTTCAACAATAGCCAAATTATGGAAAGAGCCTAAATGTTCATCAACTGATGAATGGATAAAGAAGTTGTGGTTTATATACACAATGGAATACTACGTGGCAATGAGAAAGAATGAAATCTGGCCTTTTGTGGCAACGTGGATGGAACTGGAGAGTGTGATGCTAAGTGAAATAAGTCATACAGAGAAAGACAGATACCATATGTTTTCACTCTTATGTGGATCCTGAGAAACTTACAGAAGACCATGGGGGAGGGGAAGGGGGGAAAAAAAGAGAGGGAGGGAGGCAAACCATAAGAGACTCTTAAAAACTGAGAATGAACTGAGGGTTAATGGGGGGTGGGAGGGAAGGGAAAGTGGGTGATGGGCACTGAGGAGGGCACCTGTTGGGATGAGCACTGGGTGTTGTATGGAAACCAATTTGACAATAAATTTCATATATTAAAAAAATAATTCCTTGCTGGAAAAAAAAAAAAGATAACATGTGGGTGAGGATGTGGAGAAAAGGGAATTCTGGTACAGTATTACTAAGAATGTAAATTGGTTACAGCCCTTATGGAAAACAGTATCGATATTTCTCAAAAAATAAAAAATAGAATGACTATATGATCCAGCAATCCCACCTCTAGGAATTTATCCAAAATAATTGAAATCAGGATCTCAAAAAAGATATTAGCACCTTCATGCTTATGACAGCCCTATTCACAATAGCCAAAATAGGGAAACAGACTAAATTTCCATTGAGATATGAATGGATAAGGAAAATCTGATATATACACACAATGGAATATTTAGACTTTAAAAAAGAAGGAAATTCTGCAATGCATGACAACATGGATGAACCTTGAAGACATGATGCTAAATTAAATAAGCCGATCTCAGAAAGACAAACATTATATGATTTCACTTATGTGAGGTATCTGAAATACTCGAATTCGTAGAACCAAAGAGTGGAATAGTGGTGGCCAGGGGTTGAGAGTAGAGAGAAAATTAGGAGTTACTAATCAAGGGGGCATAAATTTTAATTAAGCAAAATGAGTAAGTTCTAGAGGTCTACTGTATACATTGCACCTGTAAATTATACTGTACCGTATACTTAAAAACTTGTCATGAGAGTCAATCTCATATTAAATATTCTTACCCCAATAAATGAAATTTTAAAAAGAATGAAATACGGCAATTAAACAGAAGCGAGCATCAGAGAGGTAGCACTTTTTAATTTTAAATTCTTACTCATTTGTATGTTTCCATGATTTTATAAATTCAGGTTTGTACTACTACATACATACTAGCATAACTAACATAAAAATACTGGCAATATTGAGGACTAGCAAGGATGCAGAACAACTTGGTCTCTTATGCATAATGCTGGGAATACACAATGGTCCCACCACTACGAAAACAGTTGGTCAGTTTACTATAAAGTTGAAAAAGCACTTAGCATATTATCTAACAATCCTATACCTGAGTATTTACCCTAAGGAAATGAAATTTATTTCCACATAAAAGTCTGTGCACAAATGGTCATAGAAGTTTTATCCGTAATAGTCAAACACTAGAAACAGCCCAAATGTATTCATGAATAGTTAACGAACTGTGGTACATCCCTACCGTGGAATACTACTCAGCAGTGAAAAAGAACGTGTTCGTATGTGCAACAATTTGGTTAGCTCACAATGGAATTATGCTGAAGGAAAACAAGCCAATCTCAGGTTACATCCTGCATGGTGCCATTTATATAACACTTTCTAAATGACAAACTAGTGACAGAAAACAGTTGTCAGGGTTTAGGGTGGAGGGGAAGGTGACACTATAAAGGGGACACGGGGGGAGAGTTTCTTTGTGGTGATAAAGCAGTTATGTATTCTGATTATGGTAGTGCCTTCATGAATCTACATATGTGATAAAATTTCATAGTACTACACACACAAACACACACACACACACACACACACCAAAAAAACAGGGGCGCCTGGGTCTGGATGGCTCAGTCAGTTCAGTGTCTGACTCTTGATTTCGGCTCAGGTTATGATCTCCCGGTTCATGGGATCAAGCCCTGAGTCAGAGTCTGTGCTGACAGCGCAGAGCCTGGTTGGGATTCTGTCTCCCTCTCTCTCCCCCCCTCCCCTGCTCTCTCTCTCTCTCTCTCTCTCAAAATAAACAAACATTTTTTAAAGAAGTGCATGTAAACACTGGTGTGAGCTGAGTAAGGTCTGTAGCTTAGTTAGTAATATTATATGAATGTCAATTTCCTGGTTTTGGTAATATCATGGTTATGCAAGATGTTATCCTGGGGAAACTGGGCAAAGGGTGGATAGGAACTCTCTATACTACTTTTGAAACTTCTGGGGCGCCTGGGTGGCGCAGTCGGTTAAGCGTCCGACTTCAGCCAGGTCACGATCTCGCGGTCCGTGAGTTCGAGCCCCGCGTCAGGCTCTGGGCTGATGGCTCGGAGCCTGGAGCCT